>NC_056751.1:422400853-422618353 GCF_019279795.1 Protopterus annectens
AGATGAAGCCACAGAACATGCTGAATGAGCCTTTGGTCTGCATGATAATGGTTTTGTTGTGGCTGGTATAAACAAACAAAATACAGTCAAAGAGCCATCTGGAGATAACTATCCTACATACTTTCTTTCCCAGTCTGTTGGCTGCAAATGGCACAAATAATTGGTTCTTCCTGAAGGATTCAGTGTGATACAAATAGAACCTCAGTTGTTTGTCAGTGTCTAGGATATGGATAGTATACTCCCCTCTGTTGGCATACTTAGGAAAAAACTCTGGCAGATGAATGGTTTGATTTGGTTTAGATTCAGTGGCCACCTTGGGAATAATGGATTAGTCCTCACGAAGAATCTGTCTCTGTGGAACAGGTATGATGTCAGCAGAAATGGCATACTCCTCAGATATTCCACTAGTTGAATAGATAGCTACCAGGAAGAGAATTTTTCAAGAAAGGAACATTAGTGCAACAGAGGAAGCTGGGTCAAAGGGTGATTATATTAGGTCTTCCAGTACAAAATTTAAATCTCACAGAGGAATAGGCCCGTCTCATGGTGGGGGGGACTAAGGAGGAATATCCCCCCTCAAGAAAGCTTTACAAAGTCTATAGGACACTAGAAGATGGAAGCTAGCATGTGGAAGAAAGTTAAGAATTGCAGCTAATTTTACTTTGATTGCTGAAAAACTAACACCTGACACTAATAGTATAGGGTAGAAAGGAACTGTAAAACTTGGGAAACAGAGACCTCAAGAGGATTCCATTTAGTAATACAGACCTTCAAAGTGGAATCCTTTTGGGATGTGAAAATAATCCGGACATCCTGAGATAAAACAGGGTCTATGGCCATTAATAGAATTTGAGAAACATAAAAGTTATGTACTCACCATATCTATTCATCTGTGTTGTCCATTTCCATTCTTCTTCAACTTATGGGTCTCAGATCTGACCTCGGATCTGGCTCGGCTGTATTCACTTAGACTTTCTGATCTGACTCTTGAGCTCCTCCCTTTAACCATAATGCCTCAAAACCATGTAATACCTCAAATCGTGTTTGCTGCCCATATGCAGAAAGACTAACCATAGCCAATATAAAAGGAAAACCAATAGGAAAGAAAAGGGCTCAAACCTGGTACAGAGGTTCGTTATTCACTATCAAGTCACTCCCGCAGGAAAAGGCAGGGGGAAGGAGGGGTGAGGAAGAATGAAAATGGACAAGGTAAGTGCATAACTTTTATATCTGACATTGTCATTTTCATTCATTCCTTAACTGATGGGACAGAGTCCCCAGCTACATGAGCCTTAGGTGGCCCTCATGAAAGGATACTCCAAAGTACCGCAGAACTAAAAGCAGCCTTGTTTCTGGAGATCAAATCCAATTTGTAATGAGCAATAAAGGTATGAGCATTGGACCAAGTGGCTGCAGCACAAATGTTATCAATGGAAGTTCTGGACCAAAAAAAAAAAAAAGCAGAAGTAGCAATGGATCTAGTGAAGTGAGATTTAGGAGGTCCGGCCAAGGAAAGGCCTTGTTGACTGTACACAAATGATATGCAATTAATTAGCCACTTTGATAAAGTAACTTTGGAAACTGGTTTTCCCAACCTGCTGGAAGCAAAGCAGATGAAAGGCTAATATGTTTTTCTGAGGTCTTTTGTCCTATAGAGATAAAATGGAGATATGTGCATCTAAAAGATGAAGTATATACTTACCTTTGTTAAAGAAGTTAGGGAAGAAAACAGGTAAACTGCTGGCCTGGTTGATATTCGCCTCAAAGGCTACTTTGGGCAGTAAGGAAGGCTTTATGGAAAGCCAAATAAGGGGATTTTGAGGAGAATGCTTGGAGTTCAGACACTCATCTTGTTGAGTAATTGGCACTAGAAAGGCCGTTTTCCAAGAAAGAAACTTGAGCTCAGACTTGGCCAGTGGTTTGAAGGGAGTCTGAATTAAACCCTCCAGTAACAAGGTTAAATCCCAGGGTGGAGTGGGTTCTTTAACTGGAAGCCTAAGCATAAAAGTGCCTTTAAGGAAAGCTTTGCATAATTTGGATGAAGCTACAGGAGAAGCATTGTGTCCAGTATGATAATTTGAGATAGTTGCGAACTGAACTTTGATGGTGGAAAAGCTACTTCTTTCCTGAAAAATCGATGCTAGGAAATCCAGGACAACAGGAAGAGGTGCAGTAAAGGGATCCAGTTCTCTCTGATGTAGCCAACAGGAAAACCTTTTTCCATTTATTCTTGTAGATTTCCCTGGTGAAGGCCTTAAATGATGTTGGGCTGCCCATGGAAAGGAATACCCTTTTGTGAAGAATACTACAACAGTGAACAGAAGGACATATACTGTTATGTTAAGATTTTACACAACTAACTTTTCCGGAGGGAGGGAATCCTGAAAGGCCTGCAACACTAGTTGGACCGCCCTCATCTCCAGAACACTAATATGCAAAATTGGTCTCTTCTAGGCACCATGTGTCTTGCACTGTCCATCCCAAGAAATGCGCACCCACCCCAACTGGAAGATGTCCATGGTCACTGTGGCTACCGGGGGTGGAAACACAAAGGAATGTCCAGGACAGGCTTAG
Organism: Protopterus annectens; assembly: GCF_019279795.1. Lineage (NCBI taxonomy): Eukaryota > Metazoa > Chordata > Ceratodontiformes > Protopteridae > Protopterus > Protopterus annectens. The sequence goes on from NC_056751.1 coordinate 422,403,428, forward strand.
CTGGATTGTAACCACCAAAGCAGGTAATTTCTGCAAACCTGAGTGAGTTTTATTGGTGAGGACAGAGGATTTTGTATAATCGACCACTAAACAGCCAGACTCCATCCAAGAACACAGGTAAAGAACCAAGCCATTGGGACCAAGGATACAGCAGCCGCCATTGACCCTAAAGACTGGAAGATCAGTCTTGCTGGGGGAGAGGGGTGTAAAAGGATCTGCATCACCTGCGATCTTATAGACTATACTCTATTTGATGGAAGAAATGCTAATTAACTGGAGGTGTCCAGGCAAGCGTCTATAAATTTCAAGCCTTGGATACGTTGTAAATAAGATCTGGCATAACTGACTGTCTTGCCTAAAGAGTGACACAAGCTGGAGCAAGTAGCTCTTGGCTTTTTCAAGGAGATGCCTGGTTGGGGTGATGAGGAGCCAGTTGTCTCGGAAAGGAAACACTTTGAATATGAGCAGCCTCAGGTGAGCTGCTACCACTGTCATACACTTGACCACCCTGGGGGGCTATGGTGAGACCAAAGGGCAGGACTGAACTGATAGTGACTGACCCCAACTGAAAGCACAGATATCATCAGGAGCATCTGTTCATTTTGATGTGATAGCATGTGTCCTGGAGATCAATACAGCACATCCAATCATCCTTTCATAGAAATGACAGAATGGACTGAACCAAGACCATCTGGCACTTGAAGTTCTTTACAAACTGATGGAGATTGCTGAGATCCAGTATGGGTCTCGGGTCCCCTGTCTTCTTTGGAACTAAAAAGAACCTTGAGTAAGTTCCAAATCCTCTTTGGTCTGGTGGGACATATTGGATTACTCTTTTGTTTAGCAGCTTCTGAATTTCTAAGGCTGCTAACTCCCACTGACTGGGTCGAATGTCAGGGAGCCTTTTCCATTTGGCTGGTGGGATTTGCAAAAAGAGAATGAAATAGCCTCTGAATATAATATTTAGCACCCAAATATTGTGATTGATGCCCAGGCTTCTGGGTGAGAAACAAGTGCCCCTCCCAACTGCCTCCAGGGAAGAGCAGTAGGGCAACCCTTCAGGTGCGCTGGAAGGGTTTATCTGAGAAGGTATCTCAAAACCCCTGGTTTAGCAGGTCTCCTCTGCCATGAGATGGGCCATCTTCCACTGAAACTCCCATATCTCTGGGAGAGGTTTCCCCTCATGACTCCTGGAAAGGACCTTGTGACCTTTGGAACCACATCTTTTCATCTCTGTGCTAATTCCTGGAATAGAATCTATGCGGGGTAGAAAAACATATTCCAAAGGCAGGCAAAGTCTTTCCATCTTGTTCACTGCAGGACAGAATTTCAATAAATGTCGAGCCAAACAAAGACGATCCAGCAAAGGGAGCACTGATTAATGAAGACCTGAAGTGCTTTAAGGCTATGCCTGAATCTGCTGCCCGTGAGGTACCTCGGGCTGCATGAGATTAAACTCATGGGTGTGTTACAGATAGATTAGACAGTGGCCAGTTGTGAAGACAGCTGTTTGTGCTCCTCCACAGACCCAGGAAGAGATTTGGAGAGTTCTTTAATCAAATATCTCTGTAATCTAGTGAAATGTGCCAAATGATTCAGTGAATTAAGAGTAAAAGTCTCTGAGCCACAAACACACTTTCCAAATCTGTCCAATGCCGTTGGGGGATCGACTAAAGAGCTCTGTCCCACCAGCTCTTTTTTTTTTTTTTTTTTTTTTTAGTGCCACTTCCCAACCATGGCATCTACTGGAATTCCCTTACTCCAATATGGCCTGTCTTTGGGAGAGGCAAGAAAATTATTGGGGCAATGGGGAATAGGGTCTACAGTATCCAGTTCCTTCCATGCCCATTGAGACACCAGCTCTATAAGTTCATCAGCTAGTGGCGTACCCCAAGACAAAAATGGGTCAGACCAGTTGGCTTCTAGGAACAATGACTCCTCCTGGGAAGGGGGATCGGAAGACTATTCAGCTTTCTGGCAAAGGACCTCTAGAATGTCTCCAAAGGAAACATCTTCCAGTCAAGACCTTGGGGACCCTTCCCCCCATGCAAGTCTGTGTCTTCAGTTAAAAACTACTGAGCGGAATCTATGTGCCTCCTTTGTATGATCTCTTCCAGGGGACCTCATCAGTGGGATGACCTGAAGAGGTATCAGAAAAAAGGGGATGTTCCTGTTGAGGAACTGCTTGGAAGCTCAGATGCGCTGGCTGTCCCTGCAGGATAGGCTGGTGAGGATCACAACTTAAGGTCAGATGGTGGAATAGGGGTAGGATCCCAGGATGTAACAGTAGACTACACTTTCAGATGACAGAAAGTCCTCTACACCACCTCAAAGGCAGAAGGGCCAGGAGAAGCCATTGCTGGCCATACCAGAGCCAAAGCTCCAGCTGTTGCTGAGTCCCGACTCTGCCAGTGCTCTTGCCCTGAGGGAGGAGTCCGACCCAAGCTGTCCAGTGCCGAAATGCTGAGGGGCAGGAATGGCTCCAGCAATCTCAGAGTCAAACCCATCCCCCCAAATCCAGAGTTGAAGCTTCAGATCCTTACTCTCATCCTGCTCTAGTGGTATCTGCGGTGAATGAGTCAGGGACACTGCTAAATATCCCCAGCCTTGAAGATTTCCTCTCCTGGAAAACATAAAATATATCCTCCAAAACAATAATACTAGGGGATACAAACATAAATTGGCAAAACCTAGAATTAAACCCCCCAACAAATAGCATTAATCTCTACAAATACACGCAACTTATCGCATGCCCCACCGGTGTACAAAATAAACAACCTAAAACAACCCTTGACTTGATAGTTGCATAACATCTACACAAATTCACTAACTCAGGCTCACTACCCAATTCCCTGAGTGATCATCTACCTGGTTTCACATATAGAACACAAACCCAAGTACCAAAACCTGGGTCTATATTAGATAATCAAACTTTCAAAAGTTTGAGTGTCATATGGTTGACATCATATGATCGAATTTTTGAAAGTTTGAACGTTTTAACGGAGATCTCCATACAGCGCAGAATGGGAAATTGTCCCTTTTCTGCTCTATAGTGCGATCTTGGAATTCGAATATTTAAAGAGTGGGGGATGTGGAGGGAGCAGGGAGGCTTGCCCCCTGCTTAAAATGTTCAGGTAGGTTATTTGTGTAGTTTATTTATTTTTTATTAGATGTTCAAACTTTTAAAAGTTCTATCATATGGTGTCGACCATATGACAGTCGAACTTTAGAAAGTTTGATTATCTAATATAGACCCCAAAACCCCATATCTACAAAACAACCAGAAACCTCACTAAGTTCAACCCATCAACATTTAACACCATTCTAAAAGCCCATAACTAGAGCCCTGTACATTCTCTACAACTAGATGAAGCTGTTAAGTATTTTAAAAAAATCTTTCTAGATACTCTTAACACCCTTGCCCCTAAACAAACAAAAATAATCAAAAGTAGCCATGCTCCATGGTTAACTAAACCTACAAAACTACTACTTTTTGCTAGGGATAGAGCCTGGAAAGTCTGGTGCAATAACAAGACACTGACAAATGAATCTAACTTTAAACAACTTGGGAACCAAGCCAAACAACTAGTCATCAATGACAAAAAAACTATTTCTCAAAACAACTATCCATCCATAAAAACAACCCCAAGAAATCTGTATCCTCTCTCAAAATCCATCTCCATCCCCTGACATGACCTCGCAACATACAGCCCACACTTTCAAACTCCCACTTTATTGATAACATCCTTAAAGTAATTCCTGAACCCCCTACAAACTCAAATCCATACACCATCACAATAATACAAACATCAGGCAAGCTACCATACAAACTTCTTCCAATCATCTTGAATCCCATGAAACTACCACTAAAGCAACACCAGAAACCCACAGTTTCTCCCTAAAACCTGTTCCACCTCTCTAATTCTAAAACTAAAAAAAACAAAACAAACTGAAACCCTGTTCCTTATCCATGGATAACCTCTCTCCAGAATACTTGAAAATTGCTGCTGATGCAATAGCATACCCCATCAGTATTCTAATAAATCGATCCATCTCTGAAGGAACCATTCCACAAATCTGGAAAACTTCCATTGTAACTCCACTCCATAAAGGCGGTAATACAAATGACCTAACTATAGACTGATCTCTATTCTTTCTCCTCTCTTCAAAACATTAGAAAAGTGTATACATAGTCAATTACTCAACCAACTCAGAGAACAACCTCCTTGCCCCAACACAACATGTTTTTCACCCAATCCATAGCACCACCAATGACCTCCTCTCCTTCAGAGACACCGTGAACAAGGATTTAGATGTAGGTCTAATAACTTCAGTAGTCCTGTTGGACTTATCCAAGGCATTCGACACAAGTGTCACATACCAAATTACTTCAACAACTGTCAGAAATAGGCTGCTCCCTACATATGCTGCCCTGGTTTGCTAACTATTTACGCAACAATCAGTGAAATGGTAGAGCAAACAATCTACCTATCTGTTAAATAAAATAGGAATACCCCAAGGGTCCATCCTTGGACCCCTGCTCATTAATATTTTCATAAACAATTTACATCTAGTGTCCCCTCAAACCACACTCGTCCAATATGCGGACAACTCCACAATCATATCCTCCTCCAAAAACTTTCAAGACCTCCTAAAAATAACCCAAAAAGCATTTGAATCCATAGAAACCTGGCTTAATGACTCTCAATTACTTCTAAATGCCAAAAAACTAAACTACTACTTTTCTCCACCAAACCAACCCCACAAGACTTTAAAATTTACTTCCCGGATAAAATGGAAATTCAGACTGTTCATTCTGCAAAACTACTTGGCATAACAACAGACAAACTCTCCTATGAGAAACACATTCTTAACACACTAAAAAATAACTCACTTTAAACTAGGTAAACTCTACAGGCATCAAAAATACATGGATTGACAGACAAAAACCAAGCTGGCCAAGTCTTTATTACTTCCCTCCTTCTTTTATGGTACTCCCTTCTTCACAAACCATCACTCCTCCCTCTTTAATAAACAACAATGCTGCTACTACAAAATTTGCCTCCAGCTTTAACACCGTACCTATCATTGCCAAGCTATCAAAATGCTTAATTGGTATGAATTCTCCCAATACCTCAGTTACACCCAACTAACTCTGGCTCACAAGCTAGTATATAACCCAGAGAAATGCCTGCTCTACTGTCAATCCTTCAACCCTATATCCCCTCTTGAAATCTACAGTCCACAAATAAACAATTTCTGATCATATCAAAACCAAACAAAAGAGCAGGATAAAGCCTATACACCTATTCCATAGCTAAATTATGGAATGCTCTACTAACATCTATTACTTTGTTAGATTATCTTAATGCTTTTAAATCCTCACTAAAAAAGCTACTATGTTAACAACCCCACATGTCCTTGTTCCCTTAATACCAGACCCTCCATAATCTTCTCCTTATTGCTCCTCTATTCAAAGCTACTATAACCAATCACTAATGACCAATCCTCTCAACTCATTCCCTGGTGGAAAAAATATAGTGAGTGCGTACTAGTGTATATCTCATTTTTTAGGCAAAGTACTTTAATTGAATTAAATATAATTTTTTTTCTACAAGATATCTTTAGCTTCACCTCTATGTTAAACAAAAGGTGCTACAGTACTTGTAAAAATATTTGCTATGATGTGATTAATTGTTGTCTATATTTTTATATAGTTTAATGTCTTTCTTTCTAAAACTGCATAAGTACCTATCTTCTGTAATCTGGTGGTGTGGTTTTACTCACTGTGGAGCTTTTCTCCCTGGGAATCCACTGAAAATGAGTTTCTGACCCAGTGGACTTTCACAGTCAACAAATGTCAATAAATAAATAAATAATACAAATTTGGAGACTGAAGGATTGTTACAGGTAGCATTACATAAATCCTCCATGGCTGGCATTAGAGGAGGAATAAACACAGAATGAAGCATATTCACTTGTAAAGCATCATAACATCTCTTCAATTCATGGGAAGCACCTTTTTATTTTTATAAAAAAATGTCTCATTCATCCTAGCAATAATCTGATGAAAACACCCTGTAACAGAGGCCGTGAGGACCAGATTTCCTCAGCAACAGAGTTCTGGGCTTGAGAATCTGCAGGAGATGAAGGTCTGTCTCTGTCAGAATCATCAGAAATGTTTTCCTCAGCAACATTTCAACTGACCCAGTTTACTTGTACTGTATTCTGTGTACCAGAACTGACCAACTGTAATGATTTGTTAATTAAGGTATGAAAATCATCTTTTATTACAGATACAGTGTCTATTGATGAACAATGTTTAACCTGCCTTTTTCTTCCTGTTAAAACGGGTGCTCCACATTGCTCCATCCTTGGGCCCCTTCTTTTTAACATCTTTACCAACCTTCTCTACTCTTCCCGTCCTGGATCCTCACTGATACAATACGCAGATGATTCTACACTTATCACTATTGCTGAATCACCAACTCAACTAAAATCAGACGCACAGTCCTCTTTTAACTCTGTAGAAAACTGGCTATCTGAAAACCAACTTATCCTTAATCCAAAGAAAACCAAATTACTACTCTTTCCCCCTAAAAACCTTAACCACATAAAGTCTTCCTTCTCCATACTGTCACAAAATAATACTCAAATACAAATGGATACCGGTACAAAACTCTTAGGTGTTACTATTGATGATAGACTAACCTTTGATTTACACGTCAATAATTGTATCCAAAAAACACATCTCAAGCTAGGTCTCCTCTACAGAAACAAAACATATCTTACCAAAACAGCAAAACTAACCCTTCAAATGCCTACCTCTTACCCACTTAACTTTATAGCTCCCAAATTCTCACCAGCCTCAACAATGGACTACTAAACAAGTTTAGAAACAACTTATAACAGGATTGCCAGATTTGCTGCCCAAAATTCTTACAAATCCCATTACTGTTTCTCACTAAAAGGACTAAATTGACTAGAATTACCTAACCTGCTTCGGTATAAATCAGTTTCTGATTATTCATTCCATTCTCTACAAACCCTCTTTCTGTCCAACTATCTCATCTCTAATCTCTCATTACCTAACCATTAGATTACTCCGCAGTTCTGAACAAGGCCTACTAAAAATCTACAAACCAAGGACCAAAATGGGTCACCTAGTCTATAGCTTTAACCCTTCCAAGGCCTAGAATAGCCTGCCACTAGATATAAGATCCCTTGAACATCCCAATCAATTCAAAACTGCTACAAAAAATACCTTCATGAAAAATGGACTTGCCAATGTAATTATCCCCAGTAAACACTCCCCTATAACCTTCTACTTCTCTTCTCTCTTCCTTCCCATCAATAAACAAACCTACTACTTTATCTTCTCCTCTTGGTACATCACAGTACAAATATAACTAGTAACATATTTCAGCTATGTAACTATTGCACTGTTGTGTATATAATACGTAATTATGAATATATTTCTAAGTATTTCACTTGCCACAGTTTAAGACACTGTAATGCATTAATGTGTGGTACTGATGAATGACTGTAATGCAGTAATCTGTGGCACTGATGAATGTATTTCTATATGTATTTAATATGTAAAATTTCTATTTTCTGTTGGAGCTTTTCTCCTTGGGCCTCTGCTGAAAATGGGCATTTGTAGCCCAGTCTGACAAACCCGGTCAACAAGTATAAAATACATAAATAAATATTTAATGACAGACTAGGAGAAGAATAATTGCCCCATTAGGAGGTCTATTCCCCCAGAGCCATCCAGACCCACCCAGCAGCACTACCGGTATGTCTCTATGCCCCAGTAATGATGGATCTTTCATAGCCCTTTCAGACACTGGAACAACCGAGGAGGATATGGCTCACACTACAAAAGTTGGAGCAGTAGAAGCAGGATAACGATCCATGCTGTGACCCAGGAAGAAGAGTCAGATATGGTAGGAAATGCTGTAACAACCTGGTCAAAAAGAAATCTGTCAAACAGTTTGTACAAGCTGCACAATTAACTTTCACATACATACAAAGTCTCCAAAGCACTGTAATGTATAACAGCACACAAAATTCCTGTCAGAAATCCCTTCAAAGTAAATTAAATCTGACAGAAAAAATGGCAGGCAAGTTATCACGGTGTGAATGCAAACATTACATAACCCACAGTATTCCCTGCCCGAGCAAAACACTGCCCCACACAAAACTTTTTCTTTAAATAGTCACAATTTTACATAAGCAATGCAATTTGTTTCAAAATAAGCCCCCCCAAAAAGCCAAAGCTAAAAACAGTCCCTGATAGGAAATTTCTGATATCAGAGAAATACTGGGTTCATTAAAGGGACAGAACCACAAAAAACTGTAAAAAACACTGTTTTCATATATATATATATATATATATATATATATATATATATATATATATATATACACACACACACACACACACACACACACACACAGTATGTAAATAATTAAAATTTCTGTGTGGAAGCATTCCCTAGAAGGAACTTGCCTGCCAGAATGGAGCCGAAGTGCCAGTTTCTGTTCTTGTGAAACCTCTGAGATGCTTCTTGACAAGGCAGCAAAAAAGTACTGAAAATTTTCCATACTTACTGCTGATTTTTCCATCCAATCAGCAGTCAGAGTGAAAGTGTGGGAGGAAACTTGAGCTGGCCACTTGAGCCTTGTGAAAGATATAACCCATATAACCTAAAGTCTACTGCAGCAGTGGGAATTTTGAACATACGGCGTGTGTTAAAATCAACAGATGAGTAAATATTCTGCACATATTAAAACTTTGTATGATTATTTATGTTATAGCAACTGGTATAGTTCCTGAAGCTATTAAACTAAATAATCACGGAGGTCCTAAACATATGGTACTGAAGTAATTATGACACAGAACAGTAAAATACAAGTTTTGCACTGCTTCCTATAGTGTCTACCATTCATTTTTTTTTAAATTCAGCTTTTATTCATATCCACATACTATTACTTACACTGAAGCCAAAAATAGTATGCATATATTTACTACAGAGAAAAATACATTCAACTGCAGATCAGATCCATTACTTTGCTTTTATAAAAGGAAGGCACAGTCTTTCAATCCTTTGTGTGCCTCTAATGACATGAAACAAAATGATGCTTTTTATCAGTCTAATCATCTTCCAATAATCACATTTCTCACCTTCCAGGCTGTTACTTTAAATTAAAAGGCTATTGTGACAACATACATGTAACTAAGAAACCCAAATAAGTAAAACACTATACAGTTCTGGGAAAATGTGCCAAATATATGTTGGCTCTCAGAAGGACTCAAAACAGTTGAAAAGTACTCACCAAAGCTGGATTTTGTGACATAGAACCTGACCCCCCCCCCCAACAAAAAATAATATTAATTCAAGATAAAAAGAAAAAATGAAATAATGATTAATAATCAAACACAGAAAAACACTTTAAAACAAAGACAACTGCATAAACTACAAATGGTAATAGTTTCCAGAAAATACACGAGAGTACATAAAAACGCATACAGTGTGCCCAAACCAAAACACAGAGTGTTTTTCAAATGACTCACTAGTTTTCTTAAAGATTGTGCTGCCATGGGTTCAAAATAGAGAAGTCATTACAAATTGACTACAGGTACCCTGAACGGGCCACTTCAAAAATACAAACATTATTACATACTACGGTTTTATACAACATTTTCCAAGAAGTCTAACTCTTAGAAAAATGTTTCTGGAATGTAAAAATATCTACGACCCTGTTAAGCTAAAGAGAGTTTGGTTTTCTTTTATGAATTGTATAATAAATGTAAATCAACATTTTAAAATGCACAGTGATTATGGATTGTAAACTATATGCAAAGCTTATGCTGACAAGCTAATTCTTGTTCAAAGTGAAGACATTAGAAAACAAAAAGGTAAGAAGTTTTGCAGATTTAACAAGAGAAATAAGACATGAATAAATATAGCAGGCAGAAAAATACTATAAGAATAATCTAAGTATCATCTATAAGCAACTGAAAAGGGATCCAGACATGCTGGATGTACATTACACTAAAGCTCAATTTAGCAAGAAGCAGCAGTGTGTGTGTTGATGACATTTACCAGTGGAACAGAAAGAATCCCATATCATACAAATAAGGTAAAAACCAGCAGAAGGGTTTGAATATGTGTGCAAGAAACCAAGGTGCTCAAATTCATGCATGTATCCATGAGCAAAATGTGATTTTATGCAATATGAATTGCTAGTTAAGTATTATGTTTGCACCTCCTTATTTCTTATCAAGATAAAATGAAAGCATTTCTTTGCTTGGGGGGGGGGGGCAACTCTAATTTTAGTTGCTACCTCTTTCATTACAAAGTTATTATACAAAGTTAAACCTTGCTCACCCTCTGCCAATAACCTTGCAGCAGAATACTCCAAAATTGCCATTAATGAAACTGCATATCCAGTCTCCATCTTATAAACAGGTCAACACAGGAATCCTATATTCCTACAATCCTGAAAAAAAGTTATCATCCCTCTCCACAAAGGAGGCATTTCTAACAAGATATCTAATTTCAGACTCATTGCCCATCTTATTCCCCTCTCAAAAATATTGGAAAAATATTTCCATAAAATACTACTCCAGCATCTTTTAAAGGAACAATTACTAACTGATACTCAACACAGTTTTACATCTGCCCACAACACAACTGCCTTCCTAACTTTTACAGATGACATAAATAAAGCCAGGGATAGATGTAAACTTGTACTTTCCTTATTTCCAGACTTATCGTACGTTTTTGACACTGTCTCTCATAAAGAACTCCAACTATGACTGCCCATAATCAGCATCTCACAACCTAGTCTTCAGTAGTTTAATAATTGCTTGTCAGAACTCCACCAGGCAGTCAGATGGAAGTCTAGATTTTGCCCTATCTATCCATCAATACAGGTGACCCATAAGGCTCTCTCCTTGGTCTTCTTTCTATTTAATATTTTTATAAACAATCTTCATACCAATATCAAGTATCCATTGTAATGTATGCAGATAATTCCACCCTTATCTGTCTCTCAGACAATCTAGAAAATGTAAAAAAAAAAAAAAAAAAGATTACACAAGTTGCCTCTAACTCTATTCAATGGACTTTGTAATCACCAACTCCTTTTTAATCCAAAGAAAACCAAACTACTTTTATTTTTCCCAAATCACTTGCCCATGAGAAACATAACTTTAAAATCACAACCCTAAACAATACATCAGTTGAAGCAGTGCCCCATACATAACTGCTGGGCATTACAATACAGGACAACCTCAAATATGACCTCCATATACTAAGCAATATAAAAAAAAATCTTCAAAAAAATAGGAATGCTATATACAGCCCAAAAAAAAAAACCTTAAACCTTTTCCATCCACCAGAGTTACTCTTGCTGTTACCTACTGTCGCTCATCCCTCTCTGGTATACATGAACAGGCGGGGTAGTTCATTTATATGCTTTACTACATAGAAACATCAGGATGGATAGCAGCATTATAAAATATAAACGAACTATAACAGACAAACTATACAGACATACATGCTTACATCTTAACAGCTTACTACTAAATGGCAGTCAGGTTCGCACATGCTCAGTATTTATACACTTGTGCAATCCACTAGAAAGCTTCTTAAAGCTGTACACACATATTGAGCTACATCCTCCCTCTTAAATAGATTGCCCACAATGAAATAACATTGGAATAAGACCTGCAATAAAATAGACATTAGAAACAAACACAATGTTCATGTCCAAGTTGCCGTGTATCTGTAACATGGTCTGGAAATACAACCTGATCTAGTAATATAGTAATCAGAACTTGGTTTTGCAACAGGGACAGTCTTCGGTGAACAACTCATATCAGGAACTTTGGGATTCATCTCAGGAACAGGGATATTTACTGGAACGTCCTGTGAAACTGGAACGCTGGATAACTCACTCTGAGATAAAGAGTCTTTCTCACATGCTAGGTGCTGTGGTACAGGCTCAGACACCAGCATCAAATGTTTCTGATTCGCCTAAACTCTGCTCCTTGTGATTCCACAATGTACGATCTTGGCTCTGGACAAATACTCTTCACAACTCCAATCCAATCATAACCTTTGCACTTTTGTATTCTCACAATCTCTCCTTCACGTAATGGACTGAGCGGTTTGCTGGATTAGTCATAATAAGACTTCTGGGATAGGCATTTCTTTAACAGATGGGCTTTCACTGATCTATTATTCTTACCACTTGGAACCAATAGACTACTGCTGGCTGGCAATGTAGTTCTGTTTTTTCTCGACAGAACCAAGATGTTTATCACAAGGAATATTTCTGAGCATCAAGAGATTCAGGAAAACATTGCTATTGTCTCATTTCAACTTCTCAAATGTTTCGCACTTCGAACTGCACATTCTGCCAAACCATTTGACTGTGAGTACTCAGGACTACTCTTAACATGTATAAATTCCCACTCTTCACAGAATCTTTTGAATTGCTGGCTGGTAAACTGTGTACCATTGTCAGAAATAAAGTTCTGCAGAATACATTAGACTACAAAATTATGCTTCATCTTAGTAATGACAGTACTGGATGCTAGGTTAGGAAGTAGGTCAATCTAAAATTAATTGGAATAGGAGTCTACTAGCACCAAGTAGTGTTGTCCATTCCATTTGAAAATGTCAGTGGCTACTGTCGACCAAGGTGGTTCATGAATCTGGTTTAGCTGAAGTGGTTCCTTCTGTGGATGTGACTTTGTATTACTACATACAGAACAAGAAGAAAGCACTTTCTCAATGTCTTGTGACACAGAAGGCCCAAATACTAGTCCTCTCACCTTCCTTTTAGTAGAATCAGTTCCTGGGTGGTCACGATGCAAGACAGTAATGTACTCTTGTTGCAAAGACTTTGGAACAATGACCTTTGGACCTTTCATGTGATACCATTATCAGATAAAATCTCATCTCTGTAAGGAAAATAAGGTTGAACTTCTTGAGGTAAACTAGATTGCTTTGACGGCCATCCTTGAGTGATAAAGTGGTTGAGCTTCTGTAAAATAGGATCTGAGGCTGTGTGATTTCCAAGCTCATCAAAATGTGTGGAAATTTTTTTTTCACTTCCATGACTTCAAAATCAAGTTTCTCATTTTCATCCTGTTCAGTGTCATATCTGAGTGATCTGGATAAAGTATCAGCAAGATAAAGAAGTTTGCCTTTAGTGTAGACAAGATTGAAATTGTACTTCTGCAATCTCAACATCATAAGTTGCATTCTGGCTGGAGATGAATGCATAGGCTTTCTCAAAATAGTAACTACAGGTTAGTGATCTTTTTCAATCTGGATAGGCCTACCATAAACAAAATCATGGAACTTCAAACATGCAAACTTACTGCATTTCAGTTTGGGTTAGAGATCTGAATGCATAGGCAAAAGGTTGACCCTCTTGAAGAATGACTGCACCAAGACCAAATTTCGAAGCATCACAGGAAAGAGTAACTGGTTTGTGAACATCATAGTATCTGGCAGTTGGTGGACTGGCAATTCTCTATTTCAGGACATCCAATGCTCTCTGGTGTTGTTCCAACCATGATCAAGATACATCTTTACAATTCAGCTCTCTGAGTGGTGCTGCTAGTTGACTTAAGTCTGGATTGAACTTGCCTAGGTAGTTAACCATGCCAAGAAAACATTGTAGGGCTCGAACATTGTCTGTAACAGGCATTTCAAGAATAGCTATTTGCTTGGAAGGGTCTGGTCGTAAACCTAAACCGGTAAACAAATGACCAACATAAGTAACTTCTCGTAGCCTGAAATTGCATTTCTAAAGATTCAGATTAAGATTCACTTGACGTGCTCTTTCCAGAGCTTTCTTGAGGTTTCTGTCATACTCAGATTCACCATTACCTCCTATCTACTATAATAGCATACGGATATCCAGAAAAAATTTGCTCGATTGCACGTTGAAACACTTCACTGGCAGAATTTATCCCAAATGGCATTCTCAAAAATCTGTACCTGCCAAACGGAGTACTGAACATAGATAGCAACAAGGACTTCTTGTCAAGCAAAATTTGCCAAAATGAACTCTTTCCATCCAAGACAGAAAAAAAAGTGGCATTTGGCATCAGAGCTGCAACTTCTTCGACTGTACACAATGGATGATGAGGTCTTTTCAGAGCTTTGTTCAAATCTCGTGGATCAATAAATATTCTGATATCATCTGAGCTTTTCTTATGAGCTACCACCATGGAGGATACCCATTCAGCCGGGGTAGAAGAACCAACTGGACAAATCACACCTTGTTGCACCATTTTATCTAGCTCGGCTTTGATTCTGTTCTCCATAGCTAATGGAACTTTCCAGGCTGGCCTGATATTTGGGTCTAACTTCATGGAGTATGCAACTGGAAGCTTGCCTAGTTTGTCATTGAAAAGATCAACATAGGTAGAAAAAATATACTGGGCGAAATCAGAGTTAGGTTCAAAGGTGGGTACTGGGCTATCTGCCCGAAGGCATATATTCGCCCAGCCACATTGTGCAGTATTCACCGCCCATTTGGTTAGTTCCCTAGGCCCTTGATCTAGCAGCTAGTACCCTTGGCCCCTATCTAGTAGAGTTGTTGGTATGATCCCTGGTGTGAACTTTGTTACCCATCCACTCGTCAAGGTTCCTCTTGAAGAGTGATCGTGAGGGGCTCTGTCTTATGTAGATCGGGACCTTGCTCCATAGCAAGCAAAGTCTTTGCGAAGGGAATCCATCCCTCCAGCATGTTCTATTTATTGTTGTGCTGAGGTTTATATCCTTAGAGCGTGTAGCTCGAGTAGATTTGGTTTTGCTAAGATGGAGCATGTTCAACAGTTCTGGGTTGGACATGGCTATGTATGTTAGACAGAGATCGCCTCTGAGAAGGCGGTATGCAACAGAGAAAAGCCTTAGTTTTTTCAATCGTGCTGCATAGGGCAACTGTTTGAGGCCAGTAATCCTCTTAGTAAAGTACCTCTGTGGTCTCTCCAGCTGCTGGAGATGCCTAGCCAGGTACATTCCAATTGGTGCATTGTACTCAATAATGGGTCTGATGAGGGAAGAGTAGAGGGGCACCACTACATCCTTAGATCTTGATGCAAACCCTTTAATGATCAGATGGGTCACATAGAAGGATTTTCTAACCACCTTGGCAACATGGTAATCAAAGGAAAGCTGACTATCTACTTGGGTCCCTAGATCCCTTATTACTTCTTCAGATTTCAGGGGGTTACCTCCTATGTGGTAGTTCATGGGTACTCTGTTTTTTCCAAAGGGGATTACTACGCATGTTTTAGTATTTAGCTTGAGACCATGGCTTTGACACCATGCATCAGTCTCATTAAGGCCCTTCTGGAGGATATCCATGTTGGCCGGAGACTATTATAGCACCCAGTTTGCAGTCGTCCGTAAACTTAGTTAGCCACAGCCCTTCAGTGCTTGCCTGTACTTCTGAGAAGTATATGCCAAACAGGAAGGGCCCCAGGACAGAGCCCTGAGGCACACCGCTCGTTACTGGTCTGGATTCGGACATAGATCCCGCTACTCTTACTTTGTGGGATCTGTCTGAGAGCCAGTTTGCGATCCATCTTGTGACATAAGGGTTTATGCCCAGGTTGGTGAGTTTATCAATAATACCCGAATGGGGAATGGTGTCAAATGCTTTAGCAAGGTCAAGGTAAGCCGTGTGTACCTCCTTTCCCTTATCTATATCCTGAGTAACTGTCTCAAAGAAGTCCACCAGGTTCAGGAGGCATGATCTGCCCTTGACGAAGCCAAACTGTGTAGGGTCAAGTGTTTGGAGGTTCCCAATCTCTCCATTTATGAGTTCCATAATGATTCGCTCCATTGCCTTGCAGATCAGACTGGTCAGGCTTATTGGTCGGTAGTTCCCAGGGTCGGTTGTGGGCCCACCCTTGTGCAGCAGAACCACCGTTGCTGTGCGCCACTCTACGGGCACATATCCTGTCGAGAGGCTGAGACTAAACAGGGTATTCAAATGCGGGGTTAATTCATTTTGGAGCTTGCGTATGACACAGGCCGGGTCACCATCTGGTCCCATGGAGGCAGTGTTTTTAGCTTTAGATAGAGCCTTATTAACCAACATATCAGTAATAATTGAAGTTACACAATCCCCTGGAATAGTAATAGGCCCTGTAGGTGGTGAGGGGGGGGGGATTTGCACTGAACCTATCAGCCAAGATGTTGGCAATGTCAGTGGGGTCAGTGTATTTTGTTCCATTTTGTACTAGCTCAGAACAGACCTGAGTGTTGCCATTTAGGTTTTTGACGTAACCATAGAAGGCCTTATGGTTATCATTGGCAACTTTCTTTTCGAAATTAGCTTTAGTTGACTTGATGAGGGCCCTCAATTTCTTACTGATGCTGATCAGGGATGATTTTTCTACTTGAGATTTGGCCTTTTTTTTGTATAAGTCTCCTCCTTTTATTGTATAGTTTGCTTATGGCCGGGGTCCACCAGACTGGTTTCTTTTTGCTTGAGGAAGGACTCTTGGTTTTATTTGGGATAGCACAGTCCATGCAATCCTGAAGATGTATATAAAGTGCCCAGGTGTAGGATTCTGCATCCTGGATATCATTTGCCTTCTGCAAGGGAATAGTGAAGCTTTCCACTTCTGACGCAAGTAGTTTGAAGTTTGCTTTGGAAAGGCTTTTTACAATGGTTTCTTTGACTGGGGGAGGTGGAGGGGTGAGAACGTCCAGGGTTATCAGTTTGTGGTCTGATCTGACCAGAGAGGGAGTGATAATGGGTGTGGTACAATGGGCGCCCATATTTGTGATGACTAAATCCAATATGTTGTCCCCTCTAGTGGGAGAACATACCAGTTGTTCAAGGGCATTTGAATTTATAAATTCTATGAACCGCTGGGCATAGGAGTTAGAACTTTGGTAGTTCCCCCAGTCTATACCAGGGTAGTTGAAATCACCCAAAATTATGGTGTTGGGTAGGACCTTTATATTTTCCACTGCCTCAAGAATGCTGAGTGTGCATCTTGGGACATGGTGGGCGAGCTATAACAGGCTACGACTTGAAATGTGCTTTTGCCTGCTGATAGTTGCGCATGGATGATCTCTGGGGCATCATGCTGTGCCACTAACCTGGAGATGTGGGTATCCTTGATGAATATGGATACACCTCCGCCCTTTGTTCTGTGATCCGGTAACTGAGGCCGGAAGGTATGATATGAATTGTAACCTGGTAGTGCTGGGATGCTCTCTGGAGCCTTGAACCAGGTTTCTGTCACTGCACAAACATCGATTTTCTCCATACTGCAGAGTGCCTCGAGTGCGTGCATTTTGAGGTTGAGACTTCTGGCATTGAGTAGCACTGCCCTTAGTTTTTGGTTACCTGGGCTGGTTACGGTGGTTGGTTTGTCCTTTGAGCCTTGCCTAAAAAAGGCACTATGGGGACGGCAAGAGCCTTGGCCAGTATTCGAAAGCCTAGGGGTGACAGGTGCAAACCATCTCTGGCGAAACAGCGAGCCTTGTCTATCATGTCATCCCAGGCAGACAGACACTGGATCCCCTTAGAATGACACCAGAAGCTTAGCCAATTGTTGAAATTGATCATTTTGTCTTTGTATTGTGGTATCATTCTAGGTGAAGGTAGTATGCTACTCAAGGTCAGGGTCATACCAGCTTGGGCTACATAATCAGAGATCTCCTCAATGTCTCTTTTCATGTAGTCCAGGGATGTACGTCTTAGATCATTCACACCAACATGTACAATGACAGCGTCATACTTGTACTTGTTCTGGAGTGACCTAAGTGCCTGTGTTATGTGGCGGATCCTAGCACCCAACAGGCAGCTGACAGTAACCTTCTCCTTGTTCAGCCTGGTGAGTGGAACATCTGTGTGCCTTACTATAGAATCTCCTATTACTAGCGTGTTGGGTATGGTGTTTTGCCTTAGGGGCTGTTGTGAGGCACACTGCTGAGGTGAATTATGTGTTTTCTGGCTTGTGTTTGGAGGTGCAGGTTGCTTGCTTGTCTGCTTTGGAGGGCACTGTTTCTTTATCAGATTGGTACCTAGTGCCTCTGAATATGTTTCTGTGTACTTATGTGTATGTTTTGCCGGTGCTTGTTTTGTAGATCCATGTGTGACTGGTGGTGTGATGCTAGTGTGTCTCTTCTCCTCTTGACTGTCTGTTACAGTCATGGGTTGAGAGCGCTTAGCCTCCAGTCTGGCTGTGTATTTGCATCTCTCACAAGTGTCTGTGTCTAGAGGTAAGAGGAGAGGGTTGTCTGTATACATGAGGCAGTTGTGACATTGCCTCAAGATGCCCAATTCCACCAGATGAACTGGAGAGTACACCTGAAGCTGACCTCTGGACATGCTTGGAAAAGTGAATTTCACTTGTCTTGCTGACATTCTAGGGTCTTATGCTGTATTATAATAGTGCTGTCTAGGAGATCTGGAAAATAATAGTGCTGTCTAGGAGATTTGGACAAGTGCTGATTTGGGTTATGCAAGTGCTGCAATAAGAGCAGTTGATCCGAAGAACTTGAGTTGAGGCTTGCCTAGTTCTAAGGGAAAATTTGCAGCGCACACTTTGTGGAGCCAGGAATAGTATACCCCAGCTAACCGGCGCTGCCCGACGCTGCTCTGTGCACAAGACCGCGCAAAAAGAGAGTTGCAGGGTTTTAAGAGAGAGAGATCAAGGAGATTGGAATTGACCCAAAATGGCCAATAAAACTACAGTTTCTAGGCAGTAACCACTCCTACAGGGACAGGCAGGCTGCTCAGTGTTAACCACTTCCACTGGTGAACACAGAGACTTCCCTTTAGCCCAAGTAAGCACTGGCCTCCAAGAAACTTACAAACAGTTCAGAACAGCAACTCTGTAACTGAATTTTTTTTTAAATTATAGAAAGTGGGAAAATAGCAAGATTTGTTTGTGTTTTGTTTTTGTTTAAGGATAGCAGAGACACACAAGTAGCAAACTAGTCAGAACAGTGCAATACATGACCCCAACACTTGTGTTCTAGGTCAGAGGCAGGTAAAATGCAATTTTAAGAAAAAACGATTTTAAATTAAGTGCAACACAAAAAATGCAATTAATAGGCTCTAGGTATGTTCTAAATTCTGTTTCTAACACAGATATCAACTTTTGCAAACAAGAAAACGCAGAAAAGTAGGCGGCAATGCAGTTTTTCTAAGAAATAAATCAGAAAATACTTAAAATCTCAAAAGTGGCTCCTTTCTTCTCTCAGCGTTTTCTCCTCTTGGTAGGTGCTTCAGCAACAACTATCAAGCTGGAAAGACGCCAAAACCACACGGTTGCAGGGTTTTAAGAGAGAGATGAAGGAGTAGTGGTCTTTCAAACTAATATGATGGACTTTCTTATTAAATGAAAGCAGTCCCATTTTCAAACTGTCTCTGAGCCCTAATAATGACTGTATGTGCCCCTTTTGACCACATAAAATAACAAGTCATACCTTCTTCCAGCAAAGTAACATAAAAGCACCACTGAGCCTTCAGTCTGAATCTCTTCACCACCATAAGCACCAAGCTTCACACACTTTGCTTTCTGCAGACATAACATTGCACTTTGAACCTGTGTCAACTTTGAGCTCTATGGGTTTTCCATTTATCTGAACAGTACAAAATACTTCATTTTTGCCCATAAATCTACCGCATTGACTGTTTCATGAAGCACTGACAAACTATCAACATAAAAAGTAGGGTCATAGCTTTCTAACTGATCAACTTGTTTCTTTGAATGTTTCTTTTTAATAAAAGAATGTGTCCCTTTTGATTTATAAAACCTGTTGAAATGATTCCACTTATTGCAATTGTGACATTGCTCACCACAAGCTTTTTTCTCTTTTAGGCTCATGACTTCCACCACAATTTTGACAGCTGGCTATAAAAATGGGTGGGGGCCCATTCTTTGAGTTTGCTGCCTCACTCTTATGCTTCAATGAGACTGTGTGTGCTCTGCACCTTGCTAGAAAGCTGCAGGGTTTCTCTGAGAGTGTTGCAGGGCTTACAGTTCCTGCCATGTGCTTGGGCCTGTTTCTTTCAACCATGTGCTGCATACTATTAACATGAACTTTACAGTTACTGGAAGCATGCATCTCTCATTTGTAAGCATATTGGTGTGCTTTTCTGTAAGCTCATGTACCAGATAAATCTCAATAGCCTTATTCAAAGTTAAATCATTGTCACAAAGCAAAATCTTTCTCACAGCATCATCTCTAATGCCACACACAAGTCTGTCTTTTATGAACTCATCCCATTGATCACCACATCTGCAAGATTTAGCTATGTTTCTCAAATCAGTTATATATGCTGCAAAAGTTTCCCCAGGCTTTTCATCTCTTGTGTAAAATAATTGCCTTTCCATTGTAACATTCGTTTGGGGGTTACACATTTCTCTAAATTTATGTTTCAAGAACTCGGGGTCTTCTCTTGACTCAACCATATACGACGGTTTTCCACCTCTCCTGTAAAAACAGCAGGTGTATACACAGATGAAGGCTCCCTTTCTATGGCTTCTGACACAGCTAAATTAAGCAGAATAAATGCCTTTGTACAGTCATCTTTATCAGAAAATGCAGCCTGTATGAAAATATTGTACTCTTGTTCAAACACTTTCCAGTTCTCTGTAATATTATTATCAAACACAAATCAGCCATGCCAACAAAGTATGCCCAAACATACTGCAAAAATGGCCTGTAATAACATTCAAATGCACAATAAACTCTTCAAAATACTGTACTTTGCGACAATTGCTTTGAAATGGCTGTATTTTGTGAAAGAACTAATGTAATACTGAAACACTTCATATAATTCAGACAACTCGAATAGCTTTGATTAATGTGAAATAGTAGCGCTTAGAGAAAAAATACGGTTGTTTCCCTTATTTTATTTCATTTTGTGCAATTCGCACTTTATTTCAATCATTTTCAGTAGTTATTTTGAATATTTCTGTTATTTAGAAATTTATTTAGAGCGTTCTAAATGCCTCATTTCATATTTTACGAATAAGAAATAACTTGAGCAAGTTTTAATACCTGAAGTTCATTTCTGACGTTTTTTGCAAGTTATACGTGCAGTAGCGATGATTCACTCCTGTATACTCCTTCAATCTTAACTGAATACCTCTCAGTCTTAAAGCCAAGGAATCTAGATTCCATTCTGGCACCATGTCGCTCGCCCCTCTCTAGTATAGATGACGAACAGGCGGGGTAGTTCGTTTATATGCTTTACTATATAGAAACACATCACGATGGATAGCAGCATTTCAAAATATAAACAAACTGATTAGTAGACAGACTATACAGACATACATACTTACATCTCAACAGCTTACTACAAAATGGCATTCAGGCTCGCACATGCTCTGTATTTTGCATACTTGTACAAGCCCCTAGAAAGCTTCTTAAAGCTGTACACACATATTGATCTACACCTGCCTTCTCCCTTCTCTATTATATGGTTCTCCCATCATGACTAACCTTCAATCCACCTTAAAATGTAAACTAGAACAGTGTTACAATAAGGTGGCTAGACTTACAGCTAATACAAGTCACAGAACACATCACTGTTCTGCACTAAAAACTCTAAATTGGCTAGAATTATCTCACTGACTAAATTATACCCAATTTCTCTTAACGCACAAATTATATTTAATCCTACCTCCTGTCCAGCTATAAGTGCAATTTTCCACCACTACCTCTTAAATCACCACCTTCAATTTTCTGACAAAAATATTTGGCATATGCTTTACAAAAACTATGGTCAAAGTCTGTACTCATAATGTGTAGCAAAAGTCTAGAATACAATCCCTACACCAATCAGGGCAATAAATAACATTATTTTATTTAAACTGCAACTAAAATAATTCAGCTCAAATGCCTTGCTTTGCACTAGCTGTTGTTCTGGCTAATAACTTCACCACCTCTAATACCTATAACCCCCCTTGCTCTCGTTTTCCTTGTTTATTTCTCCTAATCTTATTTTCCTTACTCTTAATCTTGCTTTTACACTTTATCCTGTCTCCCATGTCTATCCACTTACTACCTATAACAAATCATTTATTTCTTACTCTCCTCTCCCTTCCTTTTCCTCCTTATCCACTGCTTGAATGTTCCCCTCTGATATTTGCTTTATGAGGGAGTAAAACTCACAAACGTACATGTCAACAAGTTTCAATGCTATACGATATTGTATTTATCATGAATTAATTATGGTATACGTGTATTATTCTACATGTCATATGAGTAATCTATGTATTTAGGGTATATTGTAATACAATATTAGTGTTCACCTATGTATATGCATTTTCTGTTTTACTTGTGGAGCTTTTCTCTCTGGTCCTCCGCTGAAAATGGATAAATTATCCATTTGAGCTTTCCTGGTAAACAAATGTCAATAAATAAATTCTACCCTCCCTGTGTACACTATATTCAATAAATAAAATTAATTGTGCTGCTTAAATAAAGACTTCTCTCTGTCTGGTTTATTACATTCCCTTAACAGATGGTGTCATGGCTTGGATGAATACAGAGGAGTATGCAGCTCTTCCTGTACAGTGGAAGTTTGATGCGGCCACAGCTATACAGTAAACATTTGCCTTACATTTTGGAAATTTGCTGTACAAAGACTACTATTGTATAAAGCTGTTTAAATGGGAAAAAAAATGGTAAGGAAAGAGATGGATCTTTAATAGAAAAAAAATCTGTAGATACTGGTATTTTAAACTGCATACAGGTATCGCAAAAGGATAGAGAGCAGAAAATGAGCAAGACAGTTCCCAGCTTAATAAAATGAGGAGGTCCTCAATTTTCTGTGTGACAGAGTGGGGTTAAAATGGGGAAAATGCAAGCAAGATTACATCTTTTTAAGAGTACTCCAGTATACTTTACATAAAAACATCATGGAAAATCTAGCTGAAGGGTATATAAAATAATGAAACTGGATTGCTAAGGCCAATCCAGATCAGAAGTTTCTACAAGACAATACTGTTACAATGAATTCACCTGAGGAAGACATTAGAAAATAAAAGGGCTAATCAATGGAACATATTCTGTGACTAGTATAGCGAAGCTTTTAAAAAAGCTAATAAATGAGCTTTGAGATGGTTAAAAGACAGCAGCAAAATGCTGATGTAGCAAATCAAGAAATTTAAAAAGATAATAATGGGGTAATTCAAAATGGAGTAGTTTTGTCCAATTTTGGCCAGACTTAAAAATGAGTACCCCACAATCAAGAAAGCTTGCATGAAGACAACAGTCTTCCCTTAATTGCACCCCCACCCTCACATTTAATCAGCCATGTTATAGTATCTCAAGACTCACCTCAAGGTCCATTCACTCTCAAAGACCCTTCAGTCTCACAGCTGGATGCACAATCCTCTACATTTCATCTGAGTGTTTATATCAAAATATCGCCTTTTGAATTACCTCATAACAATATACCAATAGCAAATCTAGATGTGGGTAGCAAACGTTTACAGATGTCAGGAAAGAAGAAAAGTGACCCAACTCAGGGAAGTTCATAAGGCTCTGGGAGCCACCACATTATTTCAATACCCCCATAAAGGCTAACACAATACAACTGATGACTTTACTAGCATTAGGGAGAAACCTTAACATTTCAAAAACTAACAACTGTTATGGGTTGCCACAATCCTAACATATCAAACACCTGGCAGTTACTACATGCTGTAATACCATCAAATATATGCAAAAAAATAACTTTTAAGGCTAAATAAAAAAGTTATGTACTTACCATAATGTTCCATCTGTGTTGTCCATTTTCATTCTTCCTCAACTGATGGATTCGGATCCAACTCGGCTGCTTCTTCCAGATCATCGGATCCTAGAACTCTTGAGCTCCTCCCTTTAGCCTTAATGCCCCACCAACCTAACATACCTCAAATAGAGTTTGCGGCCACTAGATATAAAGGGATAAAAGCAGTGGAAGAACAGAAAAGTGGAAGCCGGATTCAAACTTAGAACAAAGTTTCTACACAACTCTAAGATCTCTCCAGAAGCACACAAAAGGAGAGGGTAGGTGGGCAGGGAGTTGAGGAAGAACGAAAAAAGATAACACTGATGGAATGTTTTGGTAAGTGCATAACCTTTTAATCTGATGTCATTTTCATTCATTCCTCAAATGATGGGACAGGTCCCCAGGTACTGCAACCCTGGGAAGCCCCTAAGAAAGGATATTCTGGAGTACTGCTGAGCCAAATGCCGCTCTACTCCTAGAAATTAAATCCAATTTGTAATGAAAAATAACAGTATGAGGATTAGCCCAAGCTGCAGCTGTACAAATATCATTCATGTATGCCTGGACTAAAAAAATTAAGAAATCACCATAGATCTTGTTGAATGGGCCCCAGGTGGTTTTGGTAAATTTAAACCCAATTTTCTATAGACAAAGGCAATACAATCAGTTAGCCATTTGGCTAATACAACTTTAGAGTCTGGATTACGTAATCTGGTTGGAGAAAAGGAAATAAACAATTGGTCAGATTTCCTAAAATCTTTTGTTCTATGAAGGTAGAAGCCAAGTTGTCTAATGCACATCCAACAAATGTAAAACACTCTCCCTTGTTAGAAAAGTTTTGAAATAAAACTGGGAGATTAATGACCTGGTTAATATTCAACTCAGAAGCTACCATGGGTAAAAAAGATGGATTAGTTCATAGTGACACCCTGTCTTTGTAAAAAAATTGAGTAAGGAGGTACTGAAGACAGAGCCTGGAGTTCAGATACTGTTATAGGCCTGAAGCATTAAATTTAAATCCCAAGTAAAGTAAGATCTTTTAATGGAGGTCTAAGCAAAAACACTACCTTCAGAAAATCCTTGCATAGCTTAGAAGAGGCTAATGAAGAATTATGTTCACCCATATGGAAATTAGTAATGGCAGCCAACTGAACTCTAACAGTGGAAAAACTAGCTCCTTCATTAAAGACTGAGGCCAAAAATTTCAGAATAGCTGGTAGCTGATAAAGGGTCCGGGTCTCTGCCAAAAGCCCAGAAGACAAATCTTTTCCATTTACTCTTGTAAGTCTTTCTAGTAGAAGCCTTATGGGAAGACAGCAAAATATGAAGGAGCAGGGAAGACAGCCTGGGCTGTATAGCAGTTAGCAGAACTTGAGGAACCATGCGGTCAGTTTGAGGCCTAAGTCCAGATAAGTCATGCCTGTCGGGTGAGGCAGGAGGTCTGGAGTTGTTTCCAGAACCCATGGTGGATATAGAAGATGAAGCCAGAGGAATGGGAAACAAATCTGATGAGGCCAAAAAGGGAGCAATGAGGATAACTGTGCTCTTCAACCAAACTGCTTTTTGAAGAATTTTGGGAATTAGTGGTAATGGTGGAAAGGCATACAGGAGCCCGGAGGGCCAGTCGTGAACTAGGGCATCTCTTGGTGACTTCCCCAATGGAGAAACCAGGGCAAAGAACCTGCTGCACTTGTTGTTGAGGGGAGAGGCAAATAGATCACAGCATGGCTGGCCTCACCAGCAGAAAATTTTCTCTGTCATGTTGACACTGACAGACCAATAGTGATGCATCAGAATGGACCTACTTAATTTGTCCACAATCACACTGGGTTCCCCCGGATATACATTACTATTAGAAAGCGACTGGAAGAGATCATCCATTGCCAAACTCTCATAGCTTCTCAACAGACAGGGTAAGATCTAGTTCCCTCTTGTTTGTTAATGTACCAAAGTATCAACATGTTGTCTGTCATTGCAACTGTCCCAGATGGGTGAGTGTCTTGAAAGGCCTACAATGCTAGGAGGACAGCTCTCATCTCCATGACACTGATATGCATCTTGCCCTCCTCAGGGGATCACATACCTTTGAATGTCCTTCCCAAGTAGTGCCACCCCCCCTCACCCAAACTGAAAGGCATCCATAGTCACTGTGGCCTTGGAGAGGGGAAGAAGAAAAGGGGCAACCTTTGTAGACTTGGTTTGAATGAATCCACCACAGAAGATATCCCTTGCACGCTTGAGTGATCTTGACTGGCATGGACAATGGATGCTGCAGAATGGACCATTCAGTGACGGAGTTCACTAAAGGATTCTCATATGGAACCTGGCCAACAAGACAAGGGTGATAGTAGCTGCCATGGACCATAAGGCCTGTACTGTCAATCAGACTGGAAGGGATGAATTCTGGATCACTTTCTTGACTTGGGACCAGAGTGTCTATTTCGGTGGAGGGAAAACAGGCTATCTGACTGACTGTGTCCAAACGAGCACCTATGAACTCAAGACTCTGTGGTGGAATGAGCTGAGATTTGTTGTAATTGACTGTTATTCCTAAATGAGAACACAACTGGAGCAAGTAGCCCCTTGCCTGTATCAGATGATGCCAGTTGAAGCACTAAGGAACCAGTTGTCTAGATATGGAAACACCCGGAATTCCCAGCAGTCTCAAGTGAGCTGGTACAACTGCCATGCATTCAGTGAACACCCCAGGGGCTATGGTGAAAGCAAAGGACAGTGCTCTGAACTGGTAATGTCTGGCTCCTAGATAGTACACATCCTGAAGATCCATCAAGCACATCCAATCCTCCTTCTGCAGCAGGGGCAAAATGGACTGAACAGTAACCATCCAAAACTTTGTGTACTGCACAAAATGATTTAACTTGCTGAGATCCAAACTTAGTCTCAAGTCCCCAAGCCTTTTTTGGCACTAAGAAGAATCCTGAGTAAGTTCTGAACCTTCTCTGGTTCGGAGGGACCTCTTGGATGACTCTTCTTTCTAGCAGCTTTTCTATTTCTAGAGATGCTGCTTCCCTGTGACCGTGTGGAACATCGGGGATTTTCTTCAGAACTGTTGGAGGGGGTAGGCAAAATGGTATGGTATAACCTTTGGACATAATCCTCTGCACCCATGATTATTTAGCAACAGCTAGCCAGGCTCTCTGGTGCAGGGATAAATGACCCCCAACTGCCTCCAGCGAGAGAGAGTCGGGCCTCCTTTTAGAAGCACTGATATGGCCTATCTGAGAAATAATCTCCAGATCCCATGTACTGTGGACCACCTCTGCCGCGAGGATAGCATTTTCCATTCAAGATTACCCCTCTGCCCCTGGGAGAACTATTGCCACGTGACTCCTGAAAAGGACCCTGGGACTTCTTAAACCACATCTTTCTCCCACCTCACTAGTCCCTAGAGAAGGGCCTTTGATGGTTATTAAAACATACACCCATGGCAGACGGGGTCTTTCCCTCTTGTTTACACCTGAAGTGTGTGTCCTTAACCTTGGGACCAAAAAGAGAAGACCCATAAAAGTGCGGACTGACAAAAGAAGACTTGGATGGAGCCGCAAAATCAGATAAGCACATCCAGGCATGTCTCCTGATGGCTATACCTGAACCTACTGCCTATGATGTCCTTCCACAGCATGGAAGATCAATCCCATGGATGAATTTGAGATAGATTAGAGGAGGGCTAGCTGCAAGGAGATTCTGCTCAGAGAACATGAACCCAGAAAAAGATTTGGTAAGCTCCTTGATCAAATCCCCTTTGCATTCTTGTACAATGTGCCAAGTAATTCAGCGACCTAATAGCAAAGGTTGCTAAAGCATAAACATGCTTCCAAATCTGTCCAATTCCCTGAACTCCATATTAGGGGGATGGACAGAGGAACTCCGCTCAGCTAGTTACTTTCTTGTAGTTGCAACAACAATCATGGCATCAACAGGAAGTCCCTTCCTTCAGTGCGCATGGTCTTTAGGGGGGATAAGAATCTTATCCAGTCTCTTAGGTATTGGCTCAACAGTGTTCATCTCCTTCCACACCCTCCAAAAGGCTCAACAGTGTTCATCTCCTTCCACACCCTCCAAAAGACTAAGTCAATGACCTAACTGGCCGGGTGGGGGGCACCCAAAAATTAGATGGGTCAGACTCAAAAGCCTCCAGGAACACTGATTCTTCCTGGGAGGGGGTATCGGAAGACCAACCACCTCTTTGCTTCAAGAGCTCCAGGTTGTCTTGAAGGAGATATTATCAGGTGGAGATCTGGGGGGAACCCCCCCTTAAATCAAAATCAGTGTCCTCTGTGACAGATTCCTAAGGGGAATCTAAGTGCCGCCTCCTGTACATCCATTGCAAGAAGTTCCTCACTGGGGTCTTCTAGGGAAGTATCAGAAGAGATAACAATGCCCTGATGGACTGTCTGGAGGCTTGCTCGGGCTGGCTGCCCTAGTGGAAGAAATGATCAAGGCTCAGGACACAGAACAGTATGAGGTAGGGTCATCTGATCTGATGGGGGCGGGGATGTCTGTTCTCTAGGCACACAGAAAAGCCTCTTCACAACCTTGAAAGCAGAATGCCTAGGAGAAACAGAAGTCAACGGATCCGAAAATGAAATTGCTCGGATCTGCTCCTGCAACCCTATCAGCACTCCACTCAAGGAGGAGTTGGACCCAAGCCATCTAGCACCAAGGCTCTGAGGGGAAGAGATGGCTCCGACAGCTTTGTAGTTGAAGGAAATATACTTTTTAAACCCAGAAGGTTTTGTCTGACATTTTAACAGGACTACCAACAAAATTGCAGTAACAACCAGTTATTAGTGAAAAGGCTGAGAAGCAACAGAAATGTGCTACTTAACCATACAAACAGAAAAACAAGAAAAATTATTATTTTTTTTTTTCAACAAGAAATAGAAAAAGAGGGAAAATGAGAAAAACTACCAATGATGGTAGAAAAAGTACTCAAAGAGTACAAAGGAATATCAGAATGGTAAGAAAGAAGTACCAAAAATGGTAACTTAGCTCTAAGACAAGAAGAATGTTAAAAATAGTAAACTATGGGAGGGAGGAAAAGTACAAGAAAATACCACAAAGTTAGTAACTCATAAAAACAATTTGAAAGAGAAAATCTAAAGACTTCACCAAAAATGCTCGATAGCTGCGAATCCATGTCTGAAACCTATTGGCACCAAACAACATCAGAGGTACATTAGGTTGGTGGGGCATTATGGGTAAAAGGAGGAGCTTGAGAGTTCTAGGATCTGATGATCTGGAAGCACTGACCGAGTTGGATTAGAATTTAGGATCCAAACCCATCAGTTGAGGAATGAATTAAAATGACAACATAAGAACTAGGGCATACAGACTATGAGGGTGAGGAGCTGGAAAAATGCAGTGCTAACTGCCAGACTAACTCCCAGTGTGTAAAGTGAGAAATTGTTTTTAAAATACTTGCAAGAGTTATCAGTTTGGATAAAATTAATTTACTGGCTAGTAATTACACAGTCTGTTTGCCCATAAAGAAAAAAAAAAAAACATTGGAGAAAAAGAAAAATCAGTCAGAAAAGAAAAAAGTTCTGTCTGGTTAGAACCTTGCAGCTATTCTGCAAAAATCAGTTGTTTTAGTACAGGGGATGGCGTCCACTAATTCTGAGTAAAAATAGATCATATATATGTCAAATGACAAAAGACAAAAAAAAAAAACAGAAGCAGCTTTAAGCAGCTATTCAAATGAACTGCTAAGACTACAAAAATCAAGGGTTGAAATGAAGGAATGACTGGATGAACACAATGCTTTTCAAGAACTTTCATAAGCAGTAGCATTAAAAGACAGCACAGACAGAAAACCTTAGATTGTTTTACTATATCAGCAAAACTGAAAGGAACAAACTGCATTAATTTTATAAAGTAACAAATAAGCAACTGGACTCATGTTCTGCCACAGGATTTGTTAATTGAAAGAGAAACATAACCCCCTTTTTTTTGTAAACAAAGGATATAAAATCAGTCAACCATTTAGCTAGAGTCACTTTTAGATACTGCTTTTCCCAATTTGTTCTTGGAAAAAGATACAAACAATTGGTCAGTCTTCCTGAAATCTTTGGATCTGTGAAGATAAAATCTAAGCTGTCAGTGCATGTCCAAAAGATGTAGCATGTATTCACCCTTTGAAAATTCTGGAAAGAATACAGATAGATTAATAAGCTGATAAATGTTGGATTCAGAAGCTACCTTAGGTAAAAAAGATGGGTTTGTGCATAGGGAAAACATATTCTTATGAAAAATCAAATGGAGAGATCTGGAGGAAGGGGCCTGAAGTTCGGATACTCACCTAACGCAAGTGATAGCGACCAAAAAAAATTGTTTTACAGGACAAGAATTTAAAGTCCATCATTGCAGATGGTTCAAATGGAGGTTGACCCAAGCTTGTAGCACGATAGTCAAATCCCACAAAGGAGTCGGGTCCTTGATTGGACACCTGAGGTGAAAGATGCCTTTAAGGATACTTTGCACAACTTTGAAGAAGCCAAAGAGGAGTGATTTTCACCTGAATGAAAATTAGAAACAGCTACCAACTGTACTTTGATAGCTGAAAAACTCAACCGGTTCTTAAAAATGGAGGCCAGAAATTCAAGACCTGTGGAGATTGAGGCAGGGAAGGGATCCAGGTCCTCTGGAGGGCCCAAACTGAACATCTCTTCCATTTACGTTTGTACATTTTCTTAATAGAGACCTTTTGAGAAGATATGAGAATACAGCAGACTGGGGAGGAAAGCCTGGACTGTCTAGCCATCACTGGAAGTGGAGAAACAATGCGGTCAACTTGAGCCCTTTGATATTTGAGTGTTTCATTTTTGTCAGATGAGACAGGAGGTCTGAACCTAGGTCCAGTATGCAAGGTGGATACAGGAGACGAGGCCACAGGAAGGGAAACCAAACTTGACAAAGCTAAAAAGGTGCAATGAGGATAACTTTCTGTAGAAATTTGGGGATTAGAGATAATGGGGGATAAGCAGAGAGGAGACCGGAGAGCCAATTGTGGACTACACCATCTCTTGGCAACTCCCCTGGTGGAGGGACCAGGGCAAAGATTCTGCTGCACTTATTGAGGGGAAAAGTGAAAAGATAGCAGCATGGCTGGCCCCATCCACAGAAAATCCTCTCTGCCACTTTGATATTGAGAGACCACTCGTGAGGCATCAGAGAGGACCTGCTTAGTAAGTCTGTAAGCACGTTGGCTTTCCCCAGTATGTGTGTTGCTATGAATAAGTGTCTAGAAGAGATCACCCATTGCCACACTCTCACTGCCTCTCAACATAGCGGATAAGATCTGGTACCCCCAGACTACAGACATATTAGCATAATGACTAAACTGAAAGTAGAAAGACTTGTAGCCAAATTTAAGAAGCCCATGACAAGAAAAATAATCAGCTATCCTATATTAGAGGTATTTCAGAATATTTGTGCAAATTTGCATAAAGAAGAGGAATGGGGAGTGGAAATGTCTGTGGAAGACTTAATAAGGTTAAAAGAATATGAGGCTCAACAATTAATAACCAAAATAAGAAGACATGAAGTAAAAATGATGATGTACAAAAACAGGAAGTCTCTAGGAATAGTTGGTATTCCTGAGGAAATATGGAAGCTAGAAGGGAAGAAAGTGATAAAGATCTGGAAGGTACTGTTTAACAATATAGGAAAGGGAAGAGAAGTACCGTCATCTTGAAAGAAAGCTGTGGTGGCTATACCACCCAAACAGATGGCAAAGATCCTTCACAGCTGTCCTCATTTATAAAGGTTTTAACTTTAAATCATACTTATCAAGGGTTTATGTCTACACTAGCTAAAAGAATAAAAGGTGTTACCAAAGATGATAGATGTAGATCAGTGTGGCTTTGTGCTGGGGAGACAAACATTTGACATCATTAATAGAATAATGATTATCCCAAGCTAATCGTAAGGGAAGCAGAGCAGAAGAAAACAAAGCTACTGGGTCTTGATGCAGATAAGGCATTCAACAGAGTGGGGTGAATTTTATGAGTACGGCAATGACAGCAAAATTTTTGAGTACCGTTCCCTGTTAGAATACTAAAGTTAAGGCGGGGGATATATTAAAGATTCAAGGCAAGAATTAAGGTGGGAGGGTTCCTCTCTGACAAGCAATATTTAAGCAGAGGAACCAGGCAGGAATGTCCTCTTTCCCCACAAACCTGTACATTGTATAAAATAATAAAGGAAACATTATGTTTTTTTCTTTCCTATTAATGTTTGTAAATCCAGATTATAATTCCAAATTTCTTACTTTCTTATCCAGTACAAGATTATTATCCTACTTGTCTTTTGAGTAAACTGTTTTATAGAGATTGGTTTGCACCTTTTTTCACTCTCTAATTCTCCAATACATGTAAAACTGTTTATTGCAATAAATCTGAAAGTACCTCGTATATACCTTGAATCTTTACAACCCACCTTAGGGCCATTTTGAAAACATGTAGTTAGATTTCATTTAGTTGTCAAGAGTACAGAGATTTCAGTAAATCTTGATTATTTGTCCGTATCTTTTCTTGCTGGATTAAAGCCTATCCTATGTTAAAGACAATAATATTATGGCATCCAAGAAATTACTAAAATTATTTATTCAAAGATTTGAAGTACGATGTCCAATAAATGGTGATCAGGGCATACTTATATTTTACTAGCCATGTTATTACAGAATTATGCAAAATCTTCACAAAACTGCAACTACACTATTCTTATTATCCACAATCTTCTGGCCTGGTAGAAAAAATAACACCCTAAAACAATGGTTGACAAAGGTTTATAATATACTAACCTATGATTTTGATGTGTGTGTGGGGTACTTTGTACTCTACTAGAAAACTGAGTCCACAACAGACTCTCACCTACCAAATATAAACACAAAACTAACCCTGAGACTGTACTATTGTCTTATACTGCCTAGAGCGGTTTCTATTTTACAATGCTTTCACTGAAAAAAAAAAACTTCAAGAAGCACTTCCCAAATCAATTCTTACTGACTGGGTTTATGTCAAATCCTTTCAATGGAAGTACAAGTCTCAGTCTGAGGTGAGAGGGTCATTCAAATTTTGCTGACCACTCAAAAAAAAAAAGTTATGTACTTACCATAATGTTCCATCTGTGTTGTCCATTTTCATTCTTCCTCAACTGATGGATTCAGATCTGATCCTCAGATCCAACTTGGATGCTACTAAACCTTGTGCTAACCAAAAAGCACTCACTTTCTCCCTTACCCATAATGTACCATTCCCTAACATACCCCAGAGCTCATTTGCCACTTTTCACGAAAGAAGTGGTCAGCCTTAGTTCTCGAGTTATCCTTCAGATAAGTGTGTTTTTTCGTATTATCCTTTAAAATTTTTTCCTCTTTTCTTATAAATATTATTAGTGTATTTACCCCTTACCCTTATTACATTTTCTGTAATTCTTGTTTACCACCATTGGTAATTTGTTCCTTATTTCTTTCTATTTCTACATGCTAGCGTAGTCTTTCTTACCATTGTTGGTATTTCCTTTTCTATTGTTCAAAAAAAAAAAAAAAAAAAAAAATTTTCTTCACTGTCTCCTTTTAATCACCAGTATGTCTGGAAAAAGGACCGGTTTCAAGAAGTGTCAAAAATGTGGGCACAAATTATCTCTTTCAGTTGCTCATACTCTGTGTTTACTGTTTGGGCCCTCAACATCTCCAGGAGGATTGCTTAATATGCAAAAACTTCAATCCCAGAGCAGTTGCCAATAGAAGGAAAGGTGCCGATCTAAGTCACCATCCCTTGCCTCGTCTCATTCTGCCAGGAGTTTGACTGAAGATTTGGACAGAATGATGAAGAAGTTTCTCTCGTTGCAGATACAGATGGGTGTTTTATCGGCTCCTACCCCCTTGGGTCAGGAAGCCCATCAATCTACCACATCACCACTGCTTGCTCCTTCTCTGATCACTCCGGTTGCTTCAGAGTCCCTATATCCAAGCCTTCTGGGTCCATCTGGGTTGTATCCAAAGATAAGGTTATCTCTGGATCTGAAGTGTTCTCTGAGTACACTGGCTCTGATATCTTTGGAGCCAGATGACTCTTGGATCCAAAGCTTCCTTGTCAGCTCCGGGGCATTGGAGTCAATTCCAAGATTTTCAGAGCCATCTCTGCCCCTCAAAACTTTGGCATTGGACAGCCCAGCTCTGACTTCCTCCTTGGTATGATTGCTTTCAGGGTGGGGGGGAGGCAGTGGTACAGTAGCCTGCCTGTTCGGGGCTGATGTCTTCCTTCTCTCTGTAGTGGTCTACCTTGAAGATAGTGAAGAGCTCCTACCCCCTTGGATCTCCAATCTAGTTCCCAAATGTCTCTGTGCTTGGAGCCACAGCATTCTATGCCACAGGGACAGCCAGCTCAAGACCCCCCCAGACCATCCAGCAGGGTTTTATGATCTCTTCCTACACTTCACCAGAAAATCCCACCAAGGATGTCCTTAGGAAGAGAAAGTGCAAGAGGAGGCACCTGGACTCTCCACAAGAGTCAGTCACTGAGGATACTGATTTCGATGAAGGAGAAGGGTCCCCACGATCACCTCCAGAAGGTATTTTAATTGGAGACATTCTTGAGATCCTTAAGCAGCTAGGTTGTGAGTTCTCTAGCAACCCTTCACCAGAGGAATCAATATTTCTGGAGGCCTTTGGAGCTGGCCTGTCTACCTCCTGGGTTACTCTGCCCACCGATGAGTTCACTGATTTAGTCTCTTGGTAGCCGTAGAGGGAGCCTGAGTCAGTTGAGCCATTCCCTAAGAGGCCAGATTGGACTCTGGCTCCACCTGTTGGGAAGGAATTCTGGAGTAAGGGGATGCCCATGGATGCCATGGTTGTGGCGGGGGCCACCAAGAAGGGACTTGCTGAACAAAGCTCCTCTGCTCATCACCCTAACAGGGAGTCTAGGGCGATAGGTTTGGGAAGTGTGTGTATGCTTCAGTGACCTATGCCCTTAGGTCACTGAACTACTTGGCACATTTTACTAGACTACAAAGGGGCTTGATCAAGGAACTAGCAGAATCCCTTTCCAGGACCATTACTGCTGAGGCTCAATTGTCTGTAGCCTTTCAATTGACACCCTCCAATCCATTTCGAATTCATCCATGAGGCTCATCTCACATGCAGCCAAAGGAGCCTCAGGGGCAGCGGGTACAGACATATCCATTAGGTGACATGTCTGGATGCACTTATGTGATTCTGTGGAGCCTTTCAAGACCTCATTCATCAATGATACTTTTGACGGCATTTCCTTGTTTCACCTAAAAGTGAAGGACATATTATCCAGTACTGAAAAGGATGGAAAGACCATCTCCTGCAGTGGGTGTACATTTTTGGACCCCTCAAAGATCCTTTTCTAGGAATCAACGAGGTGCTCAGAAGATGTAATTCAGAAAGTTCAAGTTTCCAGAACACACATGGAGATAGTTCCCATTGGGGAGGGGGGAACTCGAACGACGATGATACTCACAAGGCAGAGGAGGCCCGCAAAACCAAGAGTCCAGAGATTCCTTCTCTGACAGACCCCATCAGTGCTCCTGAAAGGAGGCAATCGGAGGTCAACTATCCCTGAGACTCACTAGATATAACAAGAGATACTTGGGTGCAGAGGATCATTTCCAGAGCCTATACATTTCCTTTTTCCCTTCCATCCCCAACTGTATGCAAAATTGCCAATGTTCCACTCAGTCAGTGGAAAGCAGTGGTACTAGAAATAAAAAAGCTGCCAGAAAAAGACAGTCATCCAAGAGGTCTCACCAGACCAGATAGAATCCGGAACTTACTCAAGATTTTTTTTAATGCCAAAGAAAACAGGGGACTGCAGAGCAATTTTGGATCTCAGCACTTTGTACAAGTCAGTTTAATATACAAAGTTTCAGATGGTCATGGTTCGGTCCATTTTATCCTTCCTGAGCAAGGCCAACTGGATG
The DNA here is from genome assembly GCF_019279795.1 of Protopterus annectens. Taxonomy (NCBI): domain Eukaryota; kingdom Metazoa; phylum Chordata; order Ceratodontiformes; family Protopteridae; genus Protopterus; species Protopterus annectens. The sequence goes on from NC_056751.1 coordinate 422,439,197, forward strand.
TGCTCGATACACCTTCAGGATATGTACAGACAATCCAGAAGGTATTTACACTTCTGGCTGGGAGCCAGTCACTATCAGTTCAGACCACTGCCCTTTGGCTTCACCACAGCCTCCAGTGTGTTCACCAAATGCATGACAGTGGTAGCAGCTCACTTGAGATTGCAGGGATTCCAAGTATTTCCATATCTAGATGACTGGCTCATTACCGCCCTGACCAGGCATCTACTAACAAGAGCAAGAGATCAAGTAGTTCAGATTTGTTCTCATCTGGGGATAACCATAAATTATGAGAAGTCTCAGTTATAACCAACACAAACTTTGGAATTCAAAGGAGCAGTCTGCAATATGATATCAGTGACTGCCTCTCTTCCTCTCAAGAGTTGAGACTATCAAATTCCAGGTCATGAGAATAATTCGCAATATCAAGATTTCAGCCCGGTTAATCCTTCAAGCCTTAGGCTTAATGTCAGCTGCCATAGCCTTAGTTCCTCTAGCAAGATTTCATGAGATTTTTTCAATGGATGCTAGCAACACAGTGGTCGATTCTTAACCAGCGCATGTCAGCACAAATAAGAATCACTCAAGCATGCAAGAGATACCTCTGGTGGTGGATTCAGTCAGATCACGATCTACAAGGCTGTCCTTTCATTCTCCCTCAACAAATGGGAAGAGTAACCACAGAGCTTCCCAGATTTGGGGGGGGCACATCCTGGGGAAAACCATCCAAGGCACTTGATTGCCCAAAAAGGCCAATTTGCATATCAGTGTCCTAGAGATGAGAGTAGTGCTCTTAGTGTTGAAGGTCTTCCAGGACGCTCTCCCTTTAGGGACAGTTGTGATTCAAACAGACAAAATGTCAGTAGTTTAGTATATCAACAAACAAGGAGGGACCAGATCTTACCGCTTGTGTTGAGAAGCGCTCAGAGTGTGGCAATGGGCAATCCCATCCAACCGCTTTCTCACAGCAACACACATCCCAGGGAAGTCCAATGTGATAGCAGAAAAATTCAGCAGTTCCATTCTCCTACCTCACGAGTGGTCCCGCAACATGAAAGTGACAGAAATGATTTTCTGTCAACAGGGCCAGCCTTGCTGTGATATTTTTGCTTCTCCCCTAAACAACAAATGCAGTAGTTACTTTGCCCTAATCCCCCCTCTGGGGATGAGACAGAGCTGTCCACCCTAATTTTTTGGGTTCTATCTGTGAGTTACATGGGAATTTACATTTAGCTTGGAGAATTCCTCTACGATACTCAAGGATGGGATGGTGTCCAGTACCTTTCAATGTCAAGACATGTTGTGTACTGATTTGCCCTCATCTACTGCTTCAGTAAACTTCTCAAAAAAAGTCAACCAAGTGAAGGAAGCTAAGATATGATTAGGGAGTCTGTTAACAGTACATTGGATGTGGAGGAATTTCAGGTCATTATCTTGTCTAACGAGTCTAGAGGTGTAATTCCTTTTAAGAACATGGAGATATCTGCCTTTAGTGCCGCCATCTAATGCGGGGAGCCTAAAAAAAAAGTTATGTCTTACTATAACGTTCCATCTGTGTTGTTGATCTTCATTCATTCATTACATGTGGGTTCGGAACTGATCCTCGGTTCTGACTCGGCCGTTTACCAAGCCCGCGCCAGCCAGAAAACTCTCGAGCTAAACTTTACCCACATTACCTCAGATCAAGTTTGCCCAGAAGACAGGACAGTTTATAGAAAGGAAAGCGGAGGCTTCCTCTGAGCAAGTACCTTACCAGGAGTGGAAGGACTGCAACCAAACCTCCAAGAGCCCTTGGAGGGGGATGGAGGGGGGGGGGTTGTAATGAATGAATGAAGATCAACAACACAGATGGAACGTTATGGTAAGACATAACTTCTTTATCTGATGTTGTTAATCTTCATTCATTCCTTACATGTGGGACAGAGTCCCTAGCTACCTGTTTCCTGGGAGGCCCTAAGGAAGCATATTCCTGTGTCCCATTGAGCAGAAGGAAGCTCTTCCCCTAGAAATCATATCCAATTTTTAATGTGTAATAAATGTATGAGGAGAAGCCCATGTTGCTGCTGCACAAATGTCATCCATGGAAGCCCTGGAATGGAAGGCTACAGAAGTTGAAACTGACCTTGTGGAGTGTGCTTTAATTCTTGCAGGAATAGCCATCTTATTTTCATGGTATATATAGGTAATGCAGTCTCTAAGCCATTTGGATAGGGTAACTTTAGCTACTGCTTTTTCCATCTTAGGACCAGAATAGGCAATAAATAGCTGGTCAGATTTTCTAAAAGACTTTGTCTTGTCAAGATAAAAACATAGTTGTCCATGAACATCAAGCAAATGCAAAGTATACTCCCCTTTATTAGAGGAATTTGGGAAGAATACAGGCAGGTCTAAAGTTTGTTAATAGTTAGATCAGAAACCACTTTCGGAAGAAATGAAGGGTTTGTCTGTAAGGATACCCTGTCCTTGTGAAAAATCAAATATGGACGCTTCATACTCAAAGCTTGTACTTCCGATATATGTCTAGCAGACGTAATAGTGACCATGAACAAGGTTTTCCAGGATAAGAATTTCAGATCAGATTCAGCAGGTTCAAAGGGGGAACTGGTTAAAGATTGTAAGACCACTGTCAAGTCCCATGGTTCAACTGGTTGTTTTAAAGGGGGCTTGATATGCAGAACTCCCTTTAGGAAAGTTTTACACAGTCTGTGAGAAATTACTGAATTATGAAGAAAACCATTAAGGTAGTTGGATATCGCAGACAGATGGACTCTAACAGAAGAAGCTGCAGCTCAGGACTCAAGTTGAGTAGATAAATAGTCTAGAACAACAGGTACTTGTGTTGAGAAAGGGTCAATATGTCTATCCTTGCACCATAGAGAAAAACACTTCCATTTACTAAGGTAAAGCCTTCTGGTGGATGGTTTATGTGAAGCCAAAAGAATATGATGAACTGGAGACTATGGAGAGGATAGGTCACTTTGCCTGGCAATCAGTGGAAGTGAAGAAACCAAGCTGTCAGCTTGAGACTGGATACATTTTGGTGAATCAAGTCCTGTGGGTGCATTACCAAGTCTGGGATTGGGTCCAGAACCCAGGGTTGGAAAATTAGATGAGGCCATAGAAACAGGAACCAAATTTGACAAGGCCAGTAAGGAGTAATAAGGATAACTTTGCTTCTCAATCGAAGAGCCTTCTTCATGAATTGTGGTATCAATGGTACAGGAGGATAAGCACAGAGAAGACCTGTAGGCCAATCATGTAGGACAGCATCCCTGGGTGACCCCCCTGTGGGGTGATTAGGGCAAAATAGCTGCTGCATTTGTGATTTGTGGGAGAGGCAAATAGATCGCAGCAAGCCTGCCCCCAGTGACTGAAAATCTTTGCCACCAGTTTTGGATTGAGGGACCACTCGTGAGGCAAGAGCATCTGCTCAACTTATCTGCCACGTTGGAATCCCCATTGCCAGATTCTCATGGCTTCCCAACATAAAGGGTAAGATCTGGTTCCCCCCTGTTTATGTACCAGACTACCGACATGTTGCCTGACTGAATGACAATTGTTCCCGAAAGGAGGACAGAATGGAATGCTTGCAATGTGAGAAGCACTGTCCTCAGTTCCAGAACACTGATATGCAAATTGGCCTCTAGGGGCGACCAAGTGCCTTGGACTGTCTGTCTCTGATAATGCCCCCCCCCCCACCCGATCAGAGAAGCATCCGTGGTCACTATGGCTAAGGGTGGAGTGGGGAAGAACAGGCGACGCCAAAGGTTTTGATCAGGCTTCAGCCACCAGAGAAGGTCTTGTTTGCAAAGACTGGTTATCCTGATCTTGTAAGACATAGGAAGATCTAAAGGGAGCCATTGAGTTATTAACAACCATTGAAGGATTCTCATGTGAAGTCTCGCTAACTGGACCATCATGATGGAAGCTGCCATAGATCCCAGAAGTTGTAAAATCACTCTTGCTGGAACCTTGGTGTGGTTCACAACTGGTTGGAGTTGAAGTCTCAGTCTTTGCAATCTTTGGGAAGGAAGAAATACCTTACAGAGCCATGTGTCGAATTCCACCCTTATAAACTGCAGCCTTTGGGATGGTGTTAGTTTGCATTTTCTCTCATTCACAGTAATGCCCAAATGCATCAAAAGTTTCCGTGTTTGATGAACAACAGTTGATGCTCGGCTGGGGTGGTAAGGAGCCAATTGTCAAGATATGGAAACACCCGGATTTCTCACAGTCTCAAGTGAGCTGTCACCACCGCCATGCATTTGGTGAACACTCTGGGGGCTGCACAGAGACCAAAGAGCAGTGCTCGGAATTGGTAATGATTGGCTCCCAGCCGGAAGTGGAGAAATCTTCTGGAGCGTTTGTCCATCTTTATGTGGTAATACGTGTCCTGAAGATCTAAAGAGCATATTCAATCATCTTATCCCAAAAACGGGAGTATCAACTGCACCGTGAACATCCGGAACTTCACTTGTTTGGCAAATTTGCTTAGGTTGCTGAGGTCTAATATGGGCATCCAGTCCCCTGTTTGTTTTGGCACTAAAAAGAATCTTGAGTAAAAGCTGGATTCTTATTGGTCTGGGGGGACTACCTGGATGACTCTTTTTTGAAGCATCTTTTGAATTTCTATTGCTGCAAATTCCCTTTGAATGGGTGGAACGTCAGGAATACGCCTGGTTGGCTTTGGCTTTGAAATGAAGGGAATGTGATATCCTCTGGTTATTACCATCTGCACCCAAGAATCTGTAGTAATCTCTTGCCAGGCAAAGTTGTGCAGAGAGAAAATACCCCCCCCCCCCCGACTGCCTCCAGAGACAAACAATCGGGCTGCTCTTCAGGAGCACTGATAGGGCTGTCCAGAGAAAGAATATCTGGCTCCCTGGTTAGGTGGACCCCCTCTGCCCCTAAAGGGACATCTTCTGTTTGAATTACTCCCTCTGCCCCAGGGGAAGAATTTGTCCTGTGTGTCGCGGAAAGGCCCTTGGGATTTTTGGTACCACATCTTTCCACTCCTGTTGTTCCTAGAGTAGGGTGTCTGAGGAGTAGAAAAACAGACACCTACAGCAGACAGGGTCTTGCCGTCCTTTTCACACCTGGCCAAGGTATACTTAACCTTACAGTCAAACAGGGATGAGGCCTCTATGGGGCGTTAAGGAAGGAAGACTTGAAAGGATCTGTGAAATCGCAAAGTCATATCCAGGCATGGCATCTAGCCACAACTGTAGCACCTGCAGCTCTTGCCACCCCTTCAGCTGAGTGTAAAATTAACCTCGTGGACGAATTGAAAATGGACTCCAGGGTGACAAGTTGTGAGGCAACCTTGTCTCATACCTCATCAGACACTGCTCCTGCAAGCATTTCGGAAAGCTCTGAAATTAAGTCTCTCTGAAGACGGGTGAAGTGTGCAATAGTTTATAGATCTGATTGCAAGGTCAATGAAGAAAAGACCCACTTCCCTATCCTATCTCCCGAGACTCCCTGTTTGAGGGATAGACAGTGAAGCTTTCCTCAGCGAGCTCTTTCTTTGCGGCTGCCACCACAACCATAGCATCAATGGGAAGACCTTTGGACCAATGGGGTTGATCCTCTGATGGAGAGAGTATCTTATCTTGCCTACACGGGATAGGTTCAATGGCATCAGGTGTCGTCCAAGCCCGCTGCACGATGTACTGAACAAGTTCATCTATTGGGGGGGGGCTCACCCAGGAGGTAGAGAGTTGGGCTTGGAAAGCCTGCAAGAATACGTTCTCCTTGGGGGAAGTGGTGCTGGACTTCCAGTCACCCCGCTGTTTAAGTATTTCCAGGATGCCCCCAAAGGAGACATCTTCAGGGGGCGACCGTAAGGACCATTCCCCATCAATGAAGTTCGTATCTTCGGTCAACGATTCCTCATGGGAACCAACATGTTTCCAATTGCACGCTTTCTTGCGAGGAACTTCCTCGAGGGGACTGTAACAGGAGGAACCCGTAGAAGGGGAACTTTGATGAAGGCTAACTTGAGGCTCTCGAACCTGATGTCCAATAGTAGTGAGAGGCAGTAGCTGTGGCTCAGAAGCAGGAGGAGGATAAAGACATGTCTCCAACGCCGATGGGTCCAACTGGGAGCCACCTGTGGCTAATGCTCTCTCGATCACCTGGAAGGCCGGACCCCCCCCGAGGAGGGATGGGATCCCAGAACCAAAACAGACAAACTTGGAACCGGGGTCACATCCCACCCTGAAAGGCCAACCCCCAGGGAAGGAGCCTCTGGAAGAGACAGGTCTGCCAGGTCAGGCCAAACTCGAACCCGAGGATGGCCTGTTTCCACAGAGGGTTCAGACCAAAGAGAAGTCTCCGGCACCAAAGTGAGATCCACTACTGGTGCCAAAGCCACTGGAACCAGGGTAGCAGTCAGTGACAAAACTTCCAAAAGCTGCAAAGAGGTTGGAGGAGGAAAATAATGTGGAGTCCTCGGAGCAGGGCCCTCGGCTCTGAGTGGAAGGGAGGGTTTCTGAGGAGGAGAAATGCCTCTGGCCGTCAACAGCTGGTCTACCAGTCTCATTATATCTAACTCTGACAGGTTCTTGGAGGAACGGGTAGATAACCCCAATGGTGAAACCGGACGTTCAAGGGAAAGGACTGTAGTGCTGTCCATAGAAAAGGTCCACCAACGAGGAGTATCTGGGCCTGGAAAGAAGATCATCTCTCTGAGCCGAGGTCAAAAGACCAATATGAAGTTCAGGGAGGGAAAAGACAGGTTCAGGAGTGACTATTGTTGGCACAGAGAGAGGTGTCAGAGCTTAGGCAGTTTTCATGGTGGTTGTCAGTGCCGAATGCTGTGCAGACACAGAAATCAGAGCAGACGATGTGGTCAGTGCCATGGGCAAAGTTAACAGTGTAGTAGTATAGATTGGAGCAGATGATGCAGTCGGTGCCGATGGAACAGACGGCATCAATGAAATCGCCTATTTTGGAGCAGAGATCACAGCTGAGGATTTCGGTCTCAGAACCAAAGATTCTTTGTGCAACAACTTTAGAACCTTAGGCCTTGGTTCCGATAATTTCGACTCATGAGAAGCGGGAAGGGACTTGCTCCTCTTTTTATCATCTTTCCTCTGAGGGAGTGAAGCCTCCATAAAGGGAAATTTTAATAAATCAGCAAGCATCAGTTTATTTTTGCATTCCGCAAGAGTGCAGGAGCTGTCTTACAAATATCATAAGGTGGTTTCTCACACAAAAGCAAACCCCTAAACAGAATACACAAGATATAGGACTGTCTATGTTAGGCATTTTCCTGTCACATTTGCCACATCTTTTAAAACCGGTAGTCATTTTCTTTTCTGACATATTTCCACAAAGAGTACAACAATTCTCAAACAGGAAATTACACAATCCAAAAATGAAAGTAATAATAAAGGCAACACAATTCTTAAGTGTAAGTAGTGAAAGAATAGAGGAAGTACCAACTATAGTACGAAAGGACTACCCAACCGGGTAAGGGAAAGTACCAACAATGGTAGAAGAATTACCAACTGGTAGAAAGGAAAGAGATACAGGTGAAAATAGGGCACTAGAAAAGAGGGTACAACAAAACAACAATGACTAAGTATAGAAGGAGTCTTTTAAGAAAGAAATTCCTGAAAACTTATCAAAAAAGTGAACACTTAGCTGAGAGGCTGTCTGGCACGTCTTGTTTCTTACACGGCAAACAAGATCGGAGCTAATATGGAGAAAGGAACTATGGGTAAAGCTTAGCTCAAGAGTTTTCTGGCTGGCACATGCTTGGTAAACGGCAGAGTCGGAACCGAGGATCGGTTCCGAACCCACATATAAGGAATGAATGAAAATTAACAACATCAGCTCATATGGTAGCCATTGAAACTGCACTGATGGAATGCTTTCATTGGTCTTAAACCAGGTCTCTGTGACAATACATGTATTGATGTTTTCCAGAGTAAGGCGTGCTTGCAGGAAGCATTTTTTGTTAAGGTTCCTAGCACTAAGCAGTAATGTTGGATGCTTTAGAAGACTGACATTGTCGAAAAAGTTAACTACGTGGTGGAAAAGGATTAATCCAATATACAAAAGCTTTTGGTGGGGGATAAGTGCAGGCCATCCCTGGCAAAGTAGTAAGGACCATCTACCACCTTCTCCCAGGCTGATATATATATTGTACCCCCTGAGAATGACACAGAAGCTAAGTCAATTGGTGAAGTCAATGATAGTTATCATGTTAAAACATTATGTTTGATTAAACAAAATTACGATTTAAAATATAACTACATGCAAATGCAAAAAAAAAGATGTAGCAAATTTTCAGAAGTGTCACAGAATGTCATAGGAAGAAAACTGCTGTGGTAAAGAAGAGGACTATTTTCTTTACTAACAAGTATAAATTTTAATTTCATGCCTGTGATTTCTTTCTTTCTTGTATAAAAATAAAACAAGTGTTAAATGCACAGTGATTATGAACTGCAAACTAGATGCACACTGTACACCTGTGGGCTAATTCTTTTTCATGCAGTAAAAAATTGACTCATTTGAAATGAATTCAAATAGACCCTCTGGATGTGACAATCTGTACATCACACTAAAAGATGCTGAAGTTCAAGTTGGCAATGTGAAGTAATGCATTTACCTGGCACTAACCAAAGGTGATGGATAACAGAATGAGGGTATGGCACCCAAGTATGTAACAAAGTCCAGAAGGTTTAGGATTGTTGCTCTGAAGTGTTTGCATAGATATTTTTATACCCCAAGAACACTTCATAGAAATTTTTTCTCAAGTGGACAGCAAATGCTGGAGGTAGGATGGGAAAAATAGGTAATTATGAATGTGTTTTTGGAGGGAGTGTAAAGACTTAGCAGATTTCAAAAAATCCCTAGAATATTCTGTCAGAAATGTTGAGGGGGGAGCAAAGAGCTCTAAGGAAATTATTCTTTTGAGTTGGGACAAGAAATCTGAATTACAAAGACATAGAAAGGCCTTACTAAGTTTAATGCTATTGAATGTCAAAAAAGCAATAACTAGAAAATGGAAATCAAAATCTAAATCAACTGTAGTTGAGGTATTGAATACTGTAAAAGAGAAAAAAACTGGAAATGGGATCTTTACAAAAGGGAAGAAGCACATTACATACAAACAAAATTGAATTTGTGGGAACAATACCTGCAGAATAACTGAGGAAGAAGAGAGAGAGAGGTTTAAAGGACAGGAGGAATTGAGCAACTTATGCTAGATTGAATAACAGTTGTTCTAATGAAAGAACACATGTATAATGTATAATTCTTGTAAATGAAAAATGTTAATAGGGTTTGTTTTCTTTTCAATTAATATACGTGTGCACCTATGACATAGATGATAAATTTAATAATGGTGTTTAAAAATAGCAAGACCGTTGGAGTGTGTGTAAAAAAGAATGTGATGAGTTCAAATTCAAGCAAGTATCTGAGTAAAAAGCATGATGTTGCACAATGTTACACAATGTGAGTTACTGAGCATGCATTTCAAAAAAGTACTTAGTGAAAAATCCACAACATCGAACATACAACCAGTTTCAAAATGAAAACAGTTTCGTTTTGCAAACAGTTAACCAAAACCTTACCATTAAATATAGACAAACTTTGTCAGAACAGTAGTAGTATTACAGAAAGGATTCTTCTAAAGTAAGGTGTGAGATTGGGGTCAGGGGCACACACTTGATTTGCAACACTGGACTATGTGTGCTTTAGATGCATTTTCCAACCACTTCACTGTGTTGAACTGTCAATTCATTGACACAGTGAAGTGTAGTATAATTGCTAGATACATAGTACCTTTTTATCTTAATTTTTGTTATTGACTTTATCTTGAGATTTTTTTTAAGTATTAAAATTAAATAATGCCTTTGTTTAAGTTGAAATAAAACTAAGGACTGGATTCAGAACATTTTTCAACATTGTTCTAATTGAATTTGTGAGATAAGCAGCCACTAGCAAGGTTGTCATATATACCCTGCATTACTCTCAGTAACTCTGCCATTATTGTGGTGATACTAGCCTGTGTCTCCATGATGGTCCTGGAAATGCAATGTGGTGCAGTCACGGACACACCAACAAGGTGAGGGCAGTAATTATGTCTCCAGCGAGCACCATTACCCTCCCCACTATGGGTACTTCTCTGCCTATGGGTGCTAGGAGCACATTCTAACATGTGTCTACTAGGGGCCAGTACAATTCCCTTACTAATAGTGGCCCTATTAACCTGTTCCCCCTGGTTAACAGCTCGCATAGAGGCTGTCTCCATGATCTGTGTAGAAGATGTATTAGTCACATTCTCTGTGTTCAACACACACTCCCTAACTGGGCCATCTCACCCCATCATTACCAGAGGTTGCAGAACCTCCAACTTTGGGAGATGGCAGTTCTACAGTGCTGGAGCCAAATAAAGAATCACCTGTGAATATACTAAAGCACAACATCCAGTGTATGACCCAACACTAGAAGTATAAAAGAGGTTCACAAATGTCAATATGATAGCAAATAATTTAACTGCATAACTTGTGCAAATAACCATGGAGTGTGAAGCCCTGATGTACTTGTATATCATAAATCAGACAGCTTTAATAATTTGGACAGTGACTAAGGAGTGAAAAGCCTTGCAGTTATTCTTACACTGAAAGAGGTCTATATAGCTGGGGCATCTCCAGTAGATTGTCTCGTTGGCCAGTCCAGCTCTGCCACAACATACAACTCTGCATTGTGGGACCATGTGGAGGGGGTCACTGCCTCTGACAGAGGCCAAGAATTCTAGTCTCCATGAGAGGAAGTTCACTTGACAGCACCCCCACCTGTTGACCTACCAGAAGTTAAGGTTTTTGGTGGCACATTCTACATCTGTGGCACTGCAGTTCACCATCTCATAATTGTGGTTATGGTCACCAACAGCATTGATGCCTGCCATCACATCTTCCCAGTAGGCCTGGTCAGCAGCATGCAGACAAAAAGACATTGTCCATGGATACAGAGGGCCTGTAGCAGCACCTCATTATTCGCATTAGTGAAATTTGGCTTACGGGTAGACTTCTCACCACAGTCCCCAGTGTGTTTTTACTTCCCCTGTTTTTTAGGCACTGCTCTGTAGGTATGGAAATCAGTAAAATTACCAGCCTTTTCCTGACGGGCTCCACAAAATTCTTACACCACGCCCCTTTCCCCATACAGCAGGCTGCTTTTGTGTCTGACACACACACACACATATATATATATATATATATATACACTCTAATGTCAGGCACATAAGTCTACTAAGCAAATGTCCCCCACAAAACAATACTAATACCATTACAACTGCTCAATGTGACATGACTGTTTGTCTCAGGTTTACAAATAGTTTTACAAATTACATGTGTGTAAAGTATACAAAAATCACATTTACTTGCTGAAAGTGGTATCAGAAGACAAGCAAGAATGTTTTGAACTGTGCTCCAAGTATGTGCTGATGGGTGTCTCATATTATGCTTAACAATCCTTCAACCCAACAGTTGCTTTACCCTTGCAATGCCCCTCTCAACACACCTTACCATAACACTGTAACAAGTCCATTTCTTATTACATCAACAAATTCAATAGCAATTAAAAGCAGTTCTACTGGAAAAAATGGACTTGTAAAAAGCTGCACTTATCTTGTACAAGCAGAGCTTTACTTTTACCTGAACAATTCTTATAAGTTCAGTTGTTGCAGGTTCCAAACTTGCTACTCTAAGTATTCTTCCATAATGTGATGGTTCTCTCATATTAGCACCTGATCTTACTTATATTGTGCAGCTTCACCAGACTGGGCATGACTATTATGCTAATTAATCCTCAACTCATACTTTTTTTAAATCTCCTAATTTATGTGATGTGAACAACTGATAACCACTGCATTCAAGACTCCACAATGCTATGCACACACCTGGGTTGCTGCAGGCAGCACTGTACATGTTTGGCCCAGGCCATGAATCTGGGGGAATCTGTAATTCCACTTATAACCTTACACAAATGGACTCACTGTACAGCTTGCTGTCTTAACAGCATACATAGAGGGATACAAAAATGCCATGTTTCACAAATCAAAGTGCGATCATGAACCATAAAACAGTACCTAAATTATCTTAGACTGGCACCTGTCACACAAATGAGGTGCCTGTCAGTGCTCTGTATATGATACACATGAACTGCTTTGGGCACCAATTTTCTGCCTTTCTTCCCAGTGATTCTTCAAGGTCACACACCATGGCTGGAGAAGAAGAGGACAATGCTCCTTTTGGACAGCAAAGGTGGAATGTGGAGGAGAAAAAAAAAAACTTCCTCTGCCTCCTCCATCTTGATTGCAGCCATTGGTTTTTACTTGAGGGTTATCAACAGCCTCACTAGAAGACTGAAGCCTGGAAAGTTTAGCCCAGGCTGTCATGCATGCCACTGGCATCCCACCCACAGGGGAACAGTGCCATCACCATTATACCAGCAGGCACCACATATGTACTACAAGTGAAAGTTATGTTGGCTGTGCATATAGTCATCAACTGTGTACCATCCACAGATACTATACATTGCTCTATTTCTCTCTCCATAGCCCCTGAACATACTGCAGTGAATAGGCAGCTGCACAACAGAAGACTGGAGCACCTAAGAGAGACCTAGAGTGAATATAATTGCTTCAGAATGTGCAGCTTTTAATATCAAAAGTTGTACAGACATTTCCATACAGTATACCTTTCATAAATCACTGCTATTTCTGTGATAACTTCTGTTGTTCAGAAGAAGCAGAATGACTGGTGAATGTTACGTGTGAGTGAGCGCGTGCGTTTTAGCAAGCATCCTGCCTATACTTAGACAAGTGGGTTAAGATGTTGAGGCTCCTGTGTTTGAGCATTTTTCTGTTGAGATGCCTGCCTCATACTAACTATTACATAGAAGTAGTAAATATGTATTACCAACATTTTTTTTGTATACGAGGACATCTGCGTCATGGCTCTTTGTCAATACACCTGATACTAATGGTGAACACCCAGAAAAATCGTATTCAGCAGCAGTAAAAGTAATGCTCCTGAAGAAGATGGTAGCTGTAATGTTTCAGTTTCAAAATATTACTGGTAGCTGTGTCCTTTTGGATGTCCTTACATTCACTGCTGCAGTATTCATAACTTATGGGATTCCCTGCTGTGGAAGCCCATCATCCGGCCAGTCTACCAAAAGCCCACCATTGCTTTAAGGTACGCTGAATGTCACCTAAATGCTCCTCACATAGCATAGGGCATAAAGGTGACATTCAGGCGGAACATCCTCAAAACTTCTTTGCCACTACTTTGAACACTGTTTTTAACCATTGGTCTTTTTCTCCCATTTTTTCTGTATGTCTGTATTCCGGTGATTACTCCAGTTTGCTGAAGTCCTCACCATTGCAAATAAGTACCCAGTTGGGGGTTTTGTTCTTTTTCTTTAAATTTTTGTGCTGTTTGGGGGTTAATGTCATCCAAGAAGGGTAAATGCCAGTGTGGGAGACAGATTCCCCATAAAGACCACCACAATAAGTGCCTTTTTTGCTTAGGAGCTTCTCCCGACCATACATCTTACTCGATTTGTCAGGTGTTTGTCTCAAAAAACCTTTGTGGTTGGCTTTCCTCCCTTTCATTGCATCTTGAGAACCAGAGTCTTAAGCTTCTTTCTAAAGATACTATGGATGGAACTTCCCACCTCGAGGGTCAGCCATCTGCCATCAGCTATCAGGGAAGAAGAAGGTGAAAAAGGTAAAATTGAAATCTTTCTCTGTCCAGCCTCTGCCAGGTGTTTCTCCCAACGTTGTTACAAATCCAAGGCTCACCTAGCTGTGTTGTCAGATCTCTCTGCCACGTACACATTGGAGGCCGATGAGGATTTGGTGGGTAGCACATCTGACGAGGCTTTGCAGGTATTCATTTCAGACATTTAGGGGGAACCACAGTTGATTGTTTCCGAAGGGTGTAGGGGGGGCTCCACATATTATTCTTAAGGAAGAAGTTCCTAATATGGTTGTTGAATGGTGTTCTAAGTCAGAGTCTTCTCAATCTTCTAGGATGGACATTCCCTTAAAAAAGAAACAGAAAATTAAACATGTTTTTTCTGTTCCTAGGGATTCACAAAGTGAGTGGCGGGCCTTTAGTCACGAGTTATTTAATGCTTTACTGTCATTAAGGCCTCCTCAAGGGGTTTTGGTTCCTGCTCCTCCTTGGTTCTCTTCTACACTTAAAAGGCCCTGGGAATTGAATTCTTCTGAGGAAGAGTTGGATTCTGATGACGAATCCCCTTACTTATTCTACCCAGACTCCTTCTCATTTAGACTACGGGTTTAAGGAAGAGGAATGTAATAATCTAGATAATCCTTCTGAGGAAATTTCCTTTGGGGACACAATCTCTAGGATGATGGAATTTTTTAAGTGGGATTGTACCCAGATTTCTGATATCCATGAGAGGTCGTATGATTTACTGCAGATGGAATCTCCTAAACCTGTGACTATTCCTCCTGTTTTGGCTACTTTACTGGATGTTTTTTTTCCAATGCCTCTACAGCACCTAATTCTCTGCCCCCTGCTCCCAAGAAGTCTGATAGGTTTTATAGAGTGCCTTAGGATTGTTCCTTTTTGTTCAAATGTCCTGCTGCTGACCACTCTGTGGTGTCTGTAGCCTCTGATAAGTGGTCTCAATTGCTTCCTTCGTCCAAGTTACTGCCATCTGACAAGGACAGCAGGACCATGGACAGACTGGTAAGAAGGTTTATACTTCTTCCACCCTAGCTTTTAGGACTATTAATTATCAGACTCCTATATCTAGTAATGTGCTGGCTCTTCTTTCTCAGGCTTGTCAACTTTTTTCTGCTCTTCCAGACTCAGAGTAAATCTTCTGCTACTTCCTTGCTAAGGACTTCCTCTCAAGTAGCTTGTCATTCTATCAAATGTAGTTATGATGCAGCAGATGCCTCTTCTAGGGCTGCTACGTTTAGGTCAGTGATGAGGAGGTATTCTTGGTTTAGGCTTCACCCTTTACCTGATGATATTAAGGCTAAGTTGACGGATGCTCCTCTGGATAATAAACTTTTGTTTGGGGAAGCAGGTGCTGGTTTAAGTCTCTTCAGGGCAAGGGGAAGGCCTTACAAGAACTCAAACATGTTTGATTCTCCTGTGCCTAAATTTCAGAGAAACTACCCTTCTAAGCCAACCTTTGTTTGTAGGCAATCTCGTCCTCCTGCTAAAGGTAAAAAGGGTGGTAAATGGGATCCTCCTGCTAAGGACACTCAGACTGCAGGGATTCAAAGGGTCTATATTAGAACGTCGAAGTTTCAAAACTTCGAATGTTCTAATATCGACCACTATTCAGTGAAAGCTAGAAATATTGAAGCAACAGAAAACAGATTTTTTTCCTAGGGAAAGAATTTGGTTGTCTGTTTCTGTTGCTTCAGTATTTTCAGCTCTGTGGTGGAAAGTTACGGGTCGGGTTCAGGTAAGTGTGCGAATGAGTGCGGGTTAGGTTAGCTAGGGTGCGGGTTAGGTATGTGTGCGATTGTGTGGACGTGAGGGTTAGGGTGGGTTAGGTGATTTAGGGTTAGGGTGCGGGTTAAGTATGTGAGCGATTGTGTGGACGTGAGGGTTAGGGCAGGTTAGGTGTTAGGGTTAGGGCATGGGTCAGGTAAGTGTGCGATTGTGTGGACGTGAGGGTTAGGGTGGGGTAGATGAGTTAGGGTTAGGGCGCGGGTGAGGTGAGTGTGCGATAGAGACAGACCTTAGGGTTAGGGTTTGGGTTAAGGTAAGTGGATAGTTAGTGGTGTGTGTATAGTTTAGTGTAGGGTTAGGTGTAAGATTTTAGGTGTATGTGTTTGGATTGCTGTTTGTTGGTGTGCTTGTGTTGTGTGCATGTGTTTTGGAGCAACGCATTTTTTCCCTAGGAAAAAAATTGCTGTTCTGTATGTTCGATGTTTTCAGCTTTCACTGAATAGGGGTCGATATTAGAACATTCGAAGTTTTGAAACGTCGATGTTCTAATATAGACCCGATTCAAAAGCCTTCCTTTCCTGACAAACCAGGTGTTGTCTGACTATCCGCCTACTCCCAGCCACATTCCTCTTTGCCTTTCTCTTCCTATTTGGCTTCAAATCACCCAGGATTCTTGGGTTCTGACAATCGTTTGTTAGGGGTACTTCATGGTGTGGATTTCCTGTCCTCCTTTTGTGGGCATTCCTCAGCCTCCTTGGGAACAACTTCCTTTTTTCCCCAGAGGTACTTTGAGATCTCTTGTCTCAGGGTACTATTCAAGAAGTGCCTGTGTCCCAAAGGGGGAAGGAGTTTTATTCAAGAATGTTTCTAGTGCCCAGAAAAGAGGGTACTTGGAGACCGATTCTAGTCCTCTCTCATCTAAACACTTTTCTGAAGCTGCCTTACTTTCGGATGTTGTCCCTTCAGACCCTGTTTCCTCTCTTGCTCCCTCAGGCCTTTCTGGTGTCCCTGGATCTCAAAGATACTTCTCTCCATATTCCAATCTATCCTTTTTTCAAGAAGTTTTTGCGTTTCTCTGTTGCTTCCTGGCATTTTCAGTTCTGTGCTTTGCCTTTTGGCCTTTCTACTGCGCCAAGGGTGTTCATCAACTGCCTTGCTCTTGTGATTGCTTTTTGCAGGCTTCAAGGGATCCAAATATTTCCTTACTTGGATGACCTGCTGATTCAGGCATCCTCTCCAGAGGTCTTTTTGCAAAAGTTTTCATTTTGCCATTTCTGTTCTTAAGAGCCTGGGGTTTGCAATAAACTTAAAAAAAATCTTCCCTGACTCCTCAGGATCACGTCTTTCTGGGTTGCAGAATTCAGATGGTGCCAATGCTGGCATCCTTGCCTCCCGCAAAGGCCTTAACTCTCACTTCTTACTTTCAAACTCTTCTTCCCCTGGCCTCCATACAGCCAGGGAGTTTCTGAGAGCTCTAGGTTTCATGGCTTCCATCATTCCGATGCTCCCTCTGGCCAAACTCAACATGTGAAAGTTCCAGTGGTTTCTGAAGTCTGTGTGGCTTCAACATGTGCATCCTCTAGACTTTACACTTCCTCTTTTCCTTGTCTCAAGAAGGAACTTCTTTGGTGGATTCAGCAGTTGTCTTTGAATCCAGGGCTCCCTTTTCATCCTCCTCTTCCCTCTCAGGATCTGCTCACAGATGCTTCAGATGTGGGTTGGGAAGCAACATTTGGCTCCCTGAAGGTTCAGGGAGTGTAGTCGCCTCGTCAGCATAAAGAGCACATCAACATCAAAGAGATGAGAGCGCTTATGCTGGCTCTTCAGGCCTTTCATCTGCTTTGCTTTACAGGGTCTTTCAAGGTATTCACAGGCAATACCACAGTCATGTGGTATATCAACAAACAGGGGGGGGTACGAGATCTTACCTTCTCTGTCAGCTGGCACTTCTGGTATGAGTTCTGGCTGTCAAGTATCCAGTAACTCTTCAGGGAGTTTATATTCCTTCAAATCAGAACATTGTGGCAGACACTTTGAGCAGGTCCTTCACTCAATCCCACAGATAGATGCTTCAGAGGGATGTGTTTCTGGACATTGTTCACCAGTGGGGTACTCCTCAAGTAGATCTCTTTGCCTCCCCTCTGAACAATCAACTTCAATTGTTTTGTGCCAGAGTCCAAGGTCCTCTAGTGTGGAAGGTGGACACCCTCTCATTTTCTTGGAAGGGAATGTTTCTTTATGCATTCTCTCCCCTTCCTCTCATTCCGAAAGTCCTGTTCAAAATTCAACAGGATGCTCCCAAAATCTTGTTGGTGACTCTCTTTTTTCTGCGACAGCACTGGTTCCCTCTATTTCTGCATCTAGCCAAGGGCAATCATCATAAGTTACCTCACATTGTGGATCTACTCGCACAAGACAAGGGGTCTCTCATCCATCCCCACCTGTCCACACTTCAACTGACACTGTGGGTGATAGTTTTTGACTCCTCATAGATCCCTCTTTTTCTGAGAATGTGCTGCAGGTTCTCCAGGAGGCCAGAAAACCTACTTCTAGGAAATCCTACTTATCTAAATGGAAGAGGTTTTCTATTTAGTGCCTCTCTCGTAACCTGGACCTATTTACTGTGGATGTTCCTTTAGTTGTCTCTTATTTGTGTGAGTTGCTCAACACTGGTTTGGCCTATTCTTCTGTTAAGGCCCACTTATCTGCTTGTCTGCCTTTAACCCTTCCTTTAGCTTCTAGATTTGAGGCTAAGCAATTTCTTAAAGGCATCCTTAATATTAGACCTCCCAGGAAGTCTGTTCCTCCTCCCCCCTGGGACCTTAATTTTGTTCCAGAGAAATTGACTCAGACTCATTTTGAACATGCTGTTTCAGCTTCCTTGCAACATTGTTCTTGGAAGCCAGTTCTTTTGCTAGCTTTTACTTCTGTCAGACAGGTGTCTGAGTTGTAAGCCCTTATGGCTTGTCCGCCTTTTTTGATATTCCATGAGGACTGGGTGTCCTTCCGTACTAATCCTTCTTTTATGCCCAAGGTGGTTAATGAGTTGTCCCTTAATCAGTCTATTAATTTGTCTACTTTTTCCCCTCTCCACAATCTGACAGTGAGAGGTTGCTGCATACCTTAGACATAATTAGACAGCTCAGATTTTCTTTGGATAAGACAAAAGCTATAAGAAAATCTTTTAGTTGTTTGTTTCTTTTCATCCTAGGTCTTTAGGATTGGCTGTTTCCAAGCAAACTACTTCTACTTGGATTTCAACGCCTATTTCTTTTTGTTACACTTTTCATGGCAACAGCCTTCCTGCTTCTGTAAAGGCTCATTCTACTAGAGCTGTGGCTTCTGGCGATTTTTTCAAGGGCTCAGACACTAATTCTATTCTTGAAACAGCGACCTAGAATTCTGTGCATACTTTTACCAAACACTAGAAGCTGGATGGTATCTGCAGAGCTAGAGCTAGTTTTGCTAATGCCATTCTTCATGGCTTTTTAGAGGGCTCTATTGCTGCTTCCTCCTCCCAAGTTTCTTCTTGAGCTTTGGCACTGCTTAATGTAAGTTTTTGTACACCCTTGTCAAAGAGAAAGGAATATTATGAATTATGAATCAATGCATTGAAAAGATCAGTTTTTGTGGAGTAAATTCATTCTTGTGGTTTAGGGGATTAAAATGTCGCTGATATCAACTACAATGACATGAGGAGAAGTGGTAGGATGGACAACAAATGTTCATCTCTGATCATGGAGCCAACAAGGGAAAACAACATTCTAGATACTGTTTTATAATTTCAAAAGGTTATCATTAGGGATGTTATTTTAAACCTCATAGGTGCCAACGATAATTGTTAGTTAACTGTAATTACAGACTGAAATCTCCATTAAGAAAATTGAATTCATTTCTATGAAAAATTACTATAAAGACAACTTTTTTATCTATTAATGGTTTCATTCATTGGCAGTTGGAAATGGAGAGAGGAGTTTAGAGAGATGTGGATTAAATTATATTAAGAGAATAAACCTCTCTATAGAAAAGTTTGTTCCTATAAGAAAACAGGCTAGCATATCAAAAGTGAATAGAGTTCCTTGGATTAATTCTAAACTAGAGAAGTGTTTAAGGGACAAAAAAAACCTACTGAAAATGCTATTTGAATTTTAACAAGATTTCTTATAATAGAGCGGCATTAGATCTTAAGACAGAAAATCAGGAAGGCTAAATGTTAGTACAAACTCAGCTTGGGAAGCAATGTGGAAAATATCAAAAAATCATTCTGCAAATATGTTAAAGTAACAAGGCTGAAAATTCAAACATTTTTCTGACGTGAAAATGGAATGGAGAGAGAACCAAGTGTGTTGGCGGATAGCTTTGCTAATCACTTTGAAGAACTGGTGAGGCGGTGGTCTTACAGACAATTCCTCCTTATACAGTTGTTTGGTGGATTGCGAATGTCCTCAGATAATAACTTAGATGGTAGAAAACACTCTCAAAAATAATATTTTGCCATTTGACACAATATCCCACATAGGTATTGTTGACAAACTCAAGGGGATAGGTACAAATCCTAATGCCACCTAGTGGATAGCCAGCTGGCTCACAGGCAGGACCCAGGAAGTTAAAACTGGGGAGTCCACCTCTACAAAGAGACCAGTTACAAGTGGAGTCCCTCAAGGATCGGTCGTGGGACCGCTCCTTTTTGGCATTTGCTTCTCTGATGTCAAAGTCAATGTCAATGGCCTAGGGCTGACTAAATTTGCAGATGATTGCAAATTAGGAGCAGTCACAGAATCTCCCGCCACTACATATGCTCTCCAGGAATAGTTGGCACAGTCAGTTACTGGTGTCAGAGCCATGGACTAAAACTAAATACCAAGAAATACATAATAGTATCCTTCAGGAAGTCATCCACCCATGGTAACTATCATATAGACAATGCACCCATAAGAGTTGAGGGACATGGAAACAAAGCTCTCAACCTCCCATCTCCAAAATTAGCCCTCATAATGTGGAACAAATGGGCAAAATGTGAAACATGTACTAATGGCTTACTAACAACTTCAACAAGGAAGATCATATGATGGTTAAAATATTCTGGTTTTACTTATTAAAAAAGATATTTTTAATGAATAAATATCATTCATTTCTATTTATTTTGAATATCAGTGAAAATATTCCTAACATTGGAAGTGTGACAGACCCTATGAATGTGGAACTTCAATGAACATTAACTTTTTAAGACCCCCAAATGAGGTACATTTGAGAGGTATGCATGGTGGCACACAGATGGTAACGTAGCCTTTGACCAACATGTATCCATAGTAGTGAGGAAATCACTTTATGTTGTACAACTTATAAAGAAAGGAATAGCATCTAGGCCCACGGAGATCACTGTTCCACTGTATTTGGTATTCATTAGACCTATCACTGAGTACAATGCCCCCTTTGGTATGTAGCTAACCAGGCACGTCCAACAATTGGAACTACCATAGAGGTTACTCAATAACAGAATACAGGGTGCAAGTAACAGGTCCTGTACAGACTCCCTTAAGACCCTATTCCTGTATTCTGTCTCCTACAGGCTGTTGAGGGAAGATCTATGCCTGGGACACAAGGCATTGTCAGACCCCACTCTGATGGACCTCCTGCAAATCCACAGAACAAACAGCACCATAGTTACCAGTTGTAAAGACTTAAACCTTGACTGTGATATAAATAGGACCTGCTGGAGAGACAGGTATGCATCCCCAGAGACTACGCCTTCAACAGCCTCCCCATCCATGTGAAGCAGAGTTCCTCCCTAATGCAATTTAAGTATAACTTGGACAATTGGATGGGCAACAGGAAATTCATCCCTGGTTTGGCACCTGTGTCTCTAATGGACACAGGCAGCCTGTAAATGTTTCATCTCCTAGGCCCCTAATTACACTTATCTAGGGTACTAGAGCTTGTGAGAGATTTGGGATGCAATGCATGGCTAGGCTTAGAAAGGCCCTTGTGGTCATTAGCCTAGTACACATCTATGAACCTATAAGAAAAGACACAGCCTCAGGTCCAGATGAGATGACTGTATTATTTCTTTTCTCTATTAAAAATAGTATTGTAGAAATCTTAGTTTATCTACTTTAATTACCTTTGACATTAGAAACTGTAGCAACCTAATGCAAATTTGCCTCAGTTATCCCAATACACAAAAGTGGTAATATGCTTTGGATTGATCATTTTAAACCTGTAAGTTTAACTAGTCTTATTAGTTAAGACCCTTGAGAGAATTTTGTAAGTTGTAATGTAAAAAATAGTTTAAAAAACATATTATGACATCCTTCAACATGGTTTATATTCATGAAGGTCTACCTTAACAAATCTGATTAGATTCACTACATGGTTGGGATCAAATGGTATACACTTTAATAACACTAAGTATAAGGTGCTCCATATAGATATAGAACTTTAGTCTACCCTTGCAGTATGGATTTCTCCATTACTAGGGAAAGTCTAGAATATGATGACTTAGGACTTGTAATTAATAACCAACTGACTTTTGAAGGGTATGAGAAAAAAATTACTAAAAAATACATAGTCATATGAACATTATTGTGCACTGTTTCATCTAGGGATGAACTGAGACTGAATCCAACTTACAAATCAACAGTAAAACCAATAACAGAATTTGCTAGAAAGACAGGTATGCATCCCAGAGACTACCTCTTCTCTTTAACAGGCTCCTCATCCATGTGAAGCAAAGCTCCTCCCTAACCCAATTCAAGTGTACCATGGACAATTGGACGGGGAACAGAAAATTCATCCCTGGTTTGTCACCTATGTCTTTAACACAGGCAGCCTGTAAACTGTTCATCTTCCAGGTGTCTGCTTGTAAATGATCTCCCAAGCCCCTGCTTACAGTTATCAAGGGTACCAGAATGTGTCAGAGATGTGGGATGCATGGCTAAGCTTAAAAAGGCCCTTCTGGTCATTAGCCTAGTAAACACATATGAACCTATTTAATGTAATTTCTAGAATAAACAGAGCTTTTTGCAAGGGAAATTGGAGTCATACCAGACATTCCATATGTAGATATACTGAAAAGGCTTAATTTGCTTTCTATATGTTCTAGACGATTAAGGGGAGTTAATAACATGGAACAGTTAATGTTTGTCTCATCCTGGCATTGTTTGCCTAATGGGGATCGGTTTTCTTCAACATGATAAATGCAATAGAAATAATAAGATTTTAGTGGATATTAAGGTGATGTATAGAAAAATTGGAAGAAAATGCTTTCAATAAATACTCAGCAGGAAAAAGATGAAACTCACTACTGTTTAAAACAAGAGAAGCAGATAGTATCTAGGAGGTTAGAAATTAAGGTTAACTTATGTTTTGATGAAATAGTATACTGACTGTTATGGACAGAGGTCAGTAATGATCTCTGTGAAGGTAATGGCCACTTTCTGAATCTTTCCTTCACTTATACCCAGTGAGGGAAATGCATGTCTAAGCAGCATTGTTTTCTTTGAATATATACATTTTTGTCCAACATCTTAGTATTGTGTCTTGGACTACAGACTCTTGTTGGTTTGTTCATGTAGTCCACATGTTAATTCTTTGCCTTTAAGGATACAGTTGATGATGATTCTGGGTTCAGGTCCCCCTCTTATTTGTCTCTGCTAATGGTCATGTTAAATTGTGTTTGTTGTTCTTTTAAGTAGATTAGGTGTACTTAATCATATAACAAATTCATTCTGGCTTTATTTTTTCATTGTATTTCTCTCTCCCCCTACCTTCTATATCCTTTTTATTACATACATTTATTTTGTTTACTGTTTTTCTCAATTTCTTTTACTATTATATGCAGCAGCATCAAGACTTGCACCCATCCCCCAGGTGGCGGCAGCAGCAGCAGCACCACCACCATCACCACTGACACAACAAGCACGTCTAGGTCTCAGCCTGCCACAGTCACCTCCACACCTCCTATCTTTCCTATACCACCCACTACAAGTAGCCCTGCAATGGATATTGTTATGGCGAACTGGCGACAGGCCTAGCTGAAGCCTCGTCATCAGTTTTGGACCTCGGGTGCCTGTCCTTTTCTTTGCGCTTTTTATAAACTCTGGTAGTCGGTTGCTCCGACAGCATTATATAGTTAAATCTTCTGCCAAAATAATGAAATGTAAAATCGTACCGACGCTTAATAGTGCGCTGGTTAAATCTAGCACAAAACCGACAACTAGCAACGTCGTGGTCAGGGCCTAGGCAAGGAATACAGTAAGAATGAAAATCCTTATGAGGTATTTGCTTCCCACAAGAAATACAATTATTAACTTTTTCTGACATCAGTCTGGAGCAAGAAAAAAGTTTCCCCAATGGGGTACTTAGCTTTAATGAAGACTTTGGATCCGAAATTTGAATTTGAAAATCTCTGGAGTCGGCCGACCGGCACTTGCAAACTGCTTTTGCTTCAGGCACCGCGGGGCAAGAAAGACTGAAGAAAATGGCGTCATCTGCATCTTTTATACCCCTGGTGCACTGACGTCAGGGAGGAGGCGACAGCAACCAACACCGGACCTAGAATTTGGAACTCAGGCTGACTGTGGGTAGCCTGCCAGCAGGACAACCCAATTGTAATGACTACAACAGTGAAACACGATGAACATCGGACAGGTGGTCAGATGTCCGAGCCGGCCAGATGGAGAGCATCCAAAGGTGACACTATGAGTCAAGTCCCTGTCCAGCACTGCCTCCACCATCTGAAAAAGTATTCAGTGATGATGGTATCCAGGGTGGCAAGTAATCTCCGACTGCAGCACAGATAGCTGAAACTTCAACTGCAGAACCCCATCCTATTGTTCTATTCCCTTTTGTATCAGAGCCCACGCCTGGTGGTTGTACAATCTTCCCCTCATCACTATCTCCCCTCTGTTTGTCTTATGTCTTCTTTACCATTGTGTTCCCCCTCCTTCTTTGTTGCCACACACCCTCATCAACCTTGTCTGTCTTCCCCTGCTATCTACCCTACTAACACTCTTACCTTCCTCTTACTTCCTTTCCTAACTTACTTTCTCTTTATGCATGAAAATGGTCACCTGTCCCACAAAATATATTTATTCCACTTTTCCCATCTCCGTCATGCCCACTGCTTAATTGCTCACATTCTATTTTACTCTCTGCTTGCTTCCTCCTTTCATCTCTTTCCTGTATTTGCATATCCATCATTTATTCATAACAAAAAATAAACACACCTCACTCATGCCCAAGTAAGGCTTTCAAGTTACTTATTTTTTGTGATTGTACTGTGTGCTGCAGATCACAAACAGCACAGTTGATGCCTGTCACTTGTCTTGTCTCAATATAATAGACGAGTCTTCATGGGTTCTGTTCAAGCAGCTTTATTATGTACAAACACATTATGATTACAGCTATCGACTTCAACATAGGTAACTTGTATACAAACGAACTACAGTCATTCTCACATGCTTACTCTCTGGCTACACTTTTCAAAATGGCACTAGGTACAACACGTGCTTGTTATTTATATGTGCACGTTCATCACTTGTTATGCTTCTTAAAGACACATACACACAATGCTCTAAATCCTCCCTCTTTTTAGCAAATGCGATACAGAGCATATCAATTAACATGCAAGTGGTACAAATAGCTTTTTTGTCATGCATTATACAAAACTATGTATGTATGTATATACAGTTATGTCCAAGTCGCCGTGTTATCTCGCACCCGGTCTGGTTGTGCGACCAAATCATGTGATGTAAAAATGGGATTCAGGCTTAGCAACTGGACTCGTTTCTTTAGGCTTAGCAACTGGACTCATAGGTTCATAGGTAAGTACTAGGATATTGGCCCTAGGGCCTATATAAGCCTAGCCAAACGGTACCCTGGCTTTTACCACCCAAGAAATTTCTTTAGTGTGTTCGACCTTCGAACTGTTGGGAACATTCTTAGGACTGAAATCAGATGGTACAACATGTTCTGAAACAGAAACAATGTCTGAGTGACTCAGAGTCTATACACTGCAATAACAATTCTGGTACAGGAAGGAAATGCCTGTGATTCCTCCTGTACTTCACACCCTCAGATTCTACAAAGAAGGATCTCGGCTAGGTACATACACCTGTTACCTGACCAATCTGGTCTAAACCTTCTGGAGTTTGTATCCTGTCTCTCCTCCTTTCACTGGATGAAGAAATCTGCTTGATTTGTCATAACTGGACTTCTGGATAGAATGCATACTGAACAATTGGACTCTGATGGTTCTGTTGTTTTTAGCTTTAGGCCTCAATAAACTGGAACTAATAGGCAATGTTGTTCTGGTTTGCCTAGACAGAAGTCTCTGAGCAGACGAGCCAAGTATATCATCACGGGGTATGTTTCTGAGATTAAGCAGATTTAAAAAGATATCAGTATTGTCATGCTTTGACCTTTCAAGTAATTGCTTTGCACTCTGCACTGCATGTTCGGCTAATCCATTTGATTGTACATGTTACTATTAGTCCGGAATATTTGCAAAGTCCCATTCTCTTGCAAATTTCTGAAATAACTGACTAGTAAATCGAGTACCATTGTTAGAAATAACTTTGTGTGGACTATAATGGATTGAGAAATGACGTTTCAACTTGGTAATAACAGTAGTGGATGTTAGATTAGGTAGTAAGTCAATCTCAAACCAGTTTGAATAAGAGTCTACCAATACTAAATAATGCTGATTGTTCCATTTGAATACATCAGTGGCAAACGTTGACCAAGGTAGTTCAGGAACTTGACTTATCTAAAGTGGTTCTCTTTGCAAATGTGGTTTAGTACTACTGCATACTGAACAAGAAGAAAGTACTTTATCAATGTCTTTCAATAGTGAAGACCAAAATACTAGTTCTCTCACCCTCCTTTTGGTAGAGTGGGAACCTGGGAGACCACGACACAAAATCTAGATATATTCATGTTGTAAGGAAGCAGGAACAACAATTTTAGGACCTTTGAAAATAATGCCATCTTCCATCAACATCTCATTTCTGTAAGGAAAATAGGTTTGCACTTCAGGTGGTACACTAGATTGCTTTGACGGCCATCCAACATTAATGTAGTGATTGAGCTTTTGCAAAATTGGATCAGTCTTTGTATGATCTGTCAGCTCATCAAGTCTCGTGGTGTCAACCTGTTCCATTGTATTTCTGGGCAATCTGGATAAGGTATCAGCCGGATAAAGAAGTCTGCCTTTTGTATAGACCATTTTGAAGTCGTAATTTTGCAATTTGAGCATCATTCTTTGTAATCTCGCTGGAGCGAAATACATAGTCTTCTTTAGAATAGTAACTAGAGGTTGGTGATCAGTTTCAGTTTGAATAGCTCGACCATAGATATAATCATGAAACTTTGAACATGCAAATACTATTGCCAAAAGCTATTTCTCAATCTGAGCACACTGCATCTCAGTTTGGGTAAATGTTCTAGATGCATAGGCTATTGGTCTGCCTTACTGAAGAATAACTGCACCAAGACCAAATTTTGAAGCATCACAGGAACTGGAAGTTTGCCCAACTTGTCATTGAAAACATCAGCATATTCTTGACAAAATGGCTTCAGAAAAATTGGAACTAGGATATGCGCTTAAATGATGAACTTCTTTGGTAAAAGAAAACAGATTAATTTTCAAACTGTCTCTGACACCCAATAATGACTGCACAGGTCTTTGAACTACATATAATAACAAGTTGTAACACCCGTGGTGGTGGTGCTGCGGTAGCGTTGTCGCCTCACAGTAAGACGCTGTCCGGTTCGATTCTCAGCTAGAGCATCTTCTACGTGCAGACATGCATGAATGGGCGTACCTTCGTTGAAGGCTGTGTGTCAGGGCTGGTAACTCGGCACGTAAAAAAATCAACTACCAATCATTAGCGGACCGGAGTTCCGCTGTGGCGACCCCTAACTGGGAAAAGCCGAAAGACACAACAACAACATAATAACAAGTTGTAACAGTTCTTAGCAAAATTACATGAAAGTACTACTGAGCCTTCAGTCTGAATTTCCTCACCTCTATAAGCAACAAGTTTCGCACTACTAGCCACACTGAGTTGCTCGTAGTTCCTACCTTAGCAAATGTGTCTTTTGATATAACATTACACTGAGCTCGGTGGATTTACCATTGATCTGGACAGTACAAAATACTTTGTTCTTTGCTATTAAATTCACTGCGTCGACCCTTTCACCAATTACTGATACACCATCTACATGGAAAGTAGACTGCTGCAATTCCACTTGATCAGTTTACTGTTTTGAGTGACCTCTCTTTGTAACTGCGTGAGGTTTTACTCGATTTGCAAAACTTTTGAAAATGGTTCAATTTTTTACACTTGTGGCATTGCTGACCAAATGCTAAGCATTTTTAAATTTTAGACATGATCTGCACCACAATTGTGACAGCTAACAGTAAAGCTGGATTTGGGTTTCCCTGACTCACGCCTGCATTGCACTGAGCATTCTCCTTTCTTAGAACTTGCCGGAACACTATGTGGTTTCCCTGGTGAACCAGCAGGGGCTGTGGCTGCCATGTGTTTAGGCCTACTTCTGTTTGTCACATGTTGCATGCTATCTACATTTGCTATGGAGCCTGCTGAAATCATGCTCTTCTCACTTGCAAGCATACTTGTGCATCTTTTGTAACTTCATGGATTTGATAAATGTCAGTAGCTTTACTCAAACTTAAATCACTATCACGAAGCAAAATCTTTCTCACAGTAGCACTATTAATACCACACACAAGCCTGTCTTTGATCAACTTATCTTTTAAGTCACCAAACTGACACATTTTAGCCTTGTTTCTCAGGTCTGTTGTATAAGCTTCAAAAGTTTCCCCTGGTTTCTGATCTCTTGTGTGAAACAAATGCTTCTCTAATGTAATATTTTTGTCTGGGGTTTGAACTTCAAACACCCGGGGTCTTCCCTTGATTCAGTCAGGACAATAATATGACAACTTTCACCTTCTCCCTCATATACTGCTGGTGCATACTCAAATGAATGCTCTCTTTCAATGGCCTCTGACCCAGCTAGGTTTAGAAAAATGAATGCCCTGGTGCATGCATCTTTGTCAGAAAAAGCTGCTTATATAAAAATATCATACTCTTGCTCAAATATTCTCCACAATATTCTGATCAAATACAAGTGGTGAGGGCTTTCAAAATCCATCTGCCATATTAACACATACCAATGACAGCTTTTGCAAATATGCATGAATAGACACAACACATGTACACATATGCCAGAAATTTATGCCAGTAGTATTTGTAACTTTGCCCAATGGCACAACAAGCTTCTGAATGACTAAATTTTGGGAAATAAGTTTCTTGGGCACTTTAACACTCTCAAAATTGTCGTACAGCAAAAGTCATTTATCATTTTAAGAAACATCTCAAATAACTGAACTGTGTGAATGAACTGGGCAGAAGAAGCTCAGAGTAAGAAACATTTCGAAGTGACTGCAGTTTGCGAATAAACAGCACATAGCACACAGAAACTTCCCCAAAATGGCGCTATTTTGCTAGCTAATTCTTTATAGTGCAAGAAACACTCTGTAATGACAGCACTTTGCAAACAGACACACCCAGCACAAGAAATTTTTCAAAATGGGTGTATTTGACTGCACTTCACGAAACAGTTGCACTTTGCACACAAATAAACTCTTCGGAATAAATGCACAGTAATAAGCACACACTGTAAGCACTTTTACACACTTTGAGATACTTTGAATAACTCTAGTTATGCCCTTGATACAATACAAAGTCATAGTTATGCCAAAACACAGCATTTTACCAAACAACATGCAGGTAAATTGCTTTATTTATGCTTAATGTGCCCTTTTACAGCTTATTATATTGGTTCTGCTTGTTTAATTTCTTTAAATACCCATCGTACTTTTCTTGTGCTCATTTTATTCTAAACATGCATGTTTTACTTTAAACACAACACACTTGTTTTGCTTTAAACTTATTCATTTTGCTTTAAAAGTACTCATTTTGCCTAATATCTTAATCTTAAATATCTCGCTTAATTAATAAACCTTTTGTGACTCTCTTGTGTAATAATGCAGTTTGCACCCTTGTAATCCTTCATTTTACCTTTTTTATAAAGTAAACTGTTTGTGCAAGTTTTCATTACCTTTGGTTCTTTTCTGGCTCTTTTTTTTTTTCGTGCTTGTTTTTCTTAGTTTACCTTCACTGTTATCTCTGTACCTCATGGCTCCGAATATCAAGCTCTGAAATCCCAGTTCTGATACCATGTTGCGTGTCTTGCCTCAATTTAATAGACGCGTCTTTGTGGGTCTATTCAAGCAGCTTTATTATGTACAAACACATTAAAATTATAGCTATTAACAAATTTAGGTAACTTACATACAAACTAACTACATTCATTCTCACATGCTTACTCTCTGTCTGCACTTTCAAAATGGCACTAGGTACAACAAGTGCCCGTTATTTATATGTGCACATTCATCACTTGTTTTGCTTCTTAACGACACATACACACTGTGCTCTACAATGCCCTGTACAAATGGTGAGCTGTGGTCATATAGCAAAGAGCTGAGCTGCTACATTTCACACTTCCCACTATTATTTACAACCACTATCATGCACTACTTATGCTGGCCTTGCCCGGCAACAGCCATACACATGTGCTAAGGATAGCTGCACAGCAGCTGACACAAAGGAAACAAGGTATGACCACAAAGTTTGGACTACTTCTTGCTGCAAACTATTACACTGCTAACTATACCTGCAGATAAAAATTTAGATCCAAAAGGTGGTATCATGAGGAGTCATTGTTGGATCTCTTAATTTTTTCATTCTGTAATTGTGTGGCACACCAGGAGTGTTGCCCTTAGGGCTTTTGTCTGGCTACTGCTGTAGCTCAGCCTGTAAACAAACTGCCTTGCACAAAACAAGTGATTAAGTTTGTTTGTTGAACTCCAATAGGGGTTGCATGCTTTTGTCACTTTTATTCTTTCTTGCTGTAAGTACTTGACACATACATACTGCATGTTTCCTAGAAGGCTTTTGTCTGACTCCTGTTATAGTTTAGCCTGTAAATGAGGTAGCCTGCACACTGTTAAGTGAGGAAGGTTGTAGGTTCATCTCCCATAGGGTTGTATATAGGTTCACCATTGTTAAAGCAGGGTGTTTTTTCCTAATCTTTGCATTGTAGGTAAAGTGGTCAGACTCTTAATATGATGTATCTGCATTCTGTCACTGTATTTGTCTCTCCCCCACCCACGTATGTGTTGTTTTACTCTATTTCTCATTAAATTATTTCATATTTATATGCAGCAGCAGCAGCATCCAGACCAGAACTCCTGCCACCATCCAGGCCTGTCTCACCACCACCACCACCAATGGCTACTACATCACTTCCAGCAATAACACAGCCAGCCAGTGAAAAATTCAAATGTCACATTCACATCCACCCCCACCCCCCAGCAGCACCAGTGTCTTTGTATTCCTATGTATATCTAATGCCCCCTTGTCCACTGTCTTTCATATCTCTGCTTGTGTTACCACCACCCCTTGCACTTTTGTCTGTGTTACATATGTTTTTTGTGCGGACTCTTCTACCTTTGCTATCTCTCTTACATTCAGCTTCGGTCCCTTTCTACCGTATCTAGTACATACATAAGGAATTTTGTAGATTACTTAACCTATAATATTCGCTTCATATTTTTTCCAGTACTGTCCTCATATTAAAAACAAAACAGAGGACGTTAGTAGTGATCTGGTACCTCTTAGTTTTAAAAAATCTTACATTATCCTTTTGTGGTACGAAAATTTTAACAGATTATTTTTAGTAATCTTTATCAACAGCAAACAGAAGAATTTTTCTTATAATATTAATGAAGAATGTCAAGACTGTTAAGTGAGGTTGGGACTAGAATTTCTGATAGCACTCATTTTTACACTGTTACAAGATATACAAGTGGAACAGGATACGTTATTATGCAACCTTGATGTGGAATCTCTTTATACTAGTATTCCATGTCAAAAAGGGTTAGAGGCTGTTCGTTATTATTCAAAGAATAAAGTTTTATATTGATCAGAATTTAATGACTTCTTGATATCCTTATCAGAATTAGTTCCGGCTTTTAATGTGTTTTATTTTAATGAAGATTGTTACCACCAAATCAGTAGTGCAGCAATGACAGTGGCTTCCCCCGATCGTATGCTGGTTTATTCACAGGCTGTTTTGAGAAGAAGAAAGTACATAATGGTTTGATTAATTCATTTTTGATCCACATGTATATCTGGCAACATTTGTTTGGCTGTTGGTTGTTATGGAGTGGGTCTTCTGATGCCGGATTCTGATTTGTTCTGTATCTTATGATAACCATTTTTGTTTAAAGTTTACATATACTTATAACTGGTCAATTGTTATATTTTTTGGATGTTACAGTAATTAAATTTTTGGATGGTTCACTTATTTCCACTTTAAACAAAAATCCTTTTACAAAGCATGCTTTGTCAATATCAAGCTGTCTTCCTAACCATATTAGAAACAACATTCCATACTCACACCTTTTGAGACTCGAGGATTTTTAGTGAACCCTTTGGATATTCTGTTTAAAGAGCTGCTTTGAGTGACAGAATCTTGGAGATGTGTTATTCTTCTCATTGTATTTCTATGGCTGCTCAAAAGACTGAGAACCAACAGAGATTAGATCGTTTAACATCTATTGACAGACTTAGGTTTAGGGCTGATAAGACTTATAAGGATGTCATTTGACTTATGGTACTAACACATTTAAAATTAGATCTATTATTGATGAACACGCTGACATTTATTAATCAGTTGTACATTTTTTCTACCATTTGCCACAAAATGTAGATTCTCATAAAAAAGGGGGTAAGAACCTAAGACAACTTTCATTTACATATAATGGTTATACTTTCATTTACATATAATGGTTATAGCAAAGTACATAACATCCCAGGCTGTCTTCTAAACAGGCTAAAACATGAACTAGCATCATCATTAACTACCCTTTTCAATCACAGCCTAACCACATGATTAGTTCCTACAGAATGGAGAACAGCAACAGTTATCCCCCTCCACAAAGGTGGCCTAGCAACAGACCTGGGGAATTACAGACCGATAAGCCTGACCAGCCTCATCTGTAAAGCCATAGAACATATAATTACGGACCTCATAAATAAAGACATACGTGACCTCCAAACCCTGGATCCTACCCAATTCGGCTACGTCAAGTGCAGATACTGCCTGTTAAATCTGGTGGACGACTTTGAAAATGTGACCAGGACCACTGACGACGGCAAATCTGTGCACACATCATACCTTGACTTGATAAAGGCTTTCAACACAATCCCACATTCAGGCATTCCCAATAAACTTATCAAACTGAATGTAAACCCCTTCATTGTAAGATGGGTTGTCAACTGGCTCACAAACTGGACACACACTATCAAAGTAGGTGACTCCACATCAACCAGCAGACCTGTTACCAGCGGGATGCCACAGGAATCAGTGATGGGCCCCCTACTGTTTGGTATATACTTCTCAGATGTTCAGGTCAAAACTAAGGGGTTCTAGTTGACCACATTTGCAGATGACTGGAAACTAGGTGCAATCACTGAATCCCTAAAATTATGTCATTATACTTCAAGAGGGTCTCACGCAGACCAGCAACTGGTGTATTAGTCATGGTCTCAAACTAAACGCAAAGAAATGTATCGTCATTCCCTTTGGCACAATGTCCATTTACACTATCAAATCAACACCAATACCCTAAGTACCCATGAAGTGGTAAGGAAGCTGGGACCACAAGTTGACTGCAAGCTTAACTTCGACTACCATGTGCCTATTGTAGTAAAGAAGGCTTTCTATGTAGCACACTTGATTAGTAAAGGCATCTCAATGAGAGCAAAAGCAAAAGAGGTTATAACCCCTCTATACTCAGCACTAATCCTGCCCATAACTGAGTATAACACCCCATTCAGCATGTACCATACAAAGCACCTACAGCAACTGGAGAGACCTCAAAGGTTTCTAACAAACAAGATCAAGGGGTTCCAGCATGTGCCTTACACAGACAGATTAAAGTCCCTGTCATTATAGTTTGTATCATTATAGACTTCGTAGGGAAGATTTATGCCTGGCCTACAGAGCAATCCAGGACGCAAACCTAATGAACTTATTGCATATCAGTAAATCTAACAGGACAAGGGCTACCCATTCCAGGGACCTAAATATGGCCTGCAACTTAAATAGGACATGCTGGAGGGCCAAATTTATCTCCCAGCTACTGCCATATCTTTGGAACAGGCCACGAATTCATGTGAAACAGTGTACCTCTATGACACTGTTCAAGAGGAACCTGGATGAGTGGATGGGACACCATAAATTCTTACCGGGGATAGCGCCCACAACCCTTCTGGACATGGGCAGTCATCACCAAGTGCAGTCTTGGGTACCAACTAGCATTTTCATGGTACTACATTGGGATGACACGGCTAGGCTTAAAATGACCACTGGGGCGATAGCCTAGTAATCTCCTATGATCCTAATATCTGATTTGAGAGATTCTTGCCCTAGTGGTGATTGCAGTTTTTGTTTATCTATTTGTCGAACAAAACATTTCACATCTGCCAATATGGGTAAAGCTTTTCTGAGATTGACCATTTGATTACATGCAAAACCCCTTGGGTTATCTATCTAGGAGTCAATTAAGGGGAGTGGTATTGCGACCATGTGATATGGTGTATGGTATAGAAGTATGTTACAGCTCTTTAATGGTGTTTCTGATGAAGTCTCAGGTTTAAGGCTGATGAAAGCGCTTAATCAATAAAATGGTTGCTGCGGATTTATCGTTTGTGTTTCTTGCTTCCATTTATCTGAACAGTTTTCGTTTTCTTATGCTTCTTGGTTGGTGAGACTATGGAGACAAATGCCGACAACGATAACATCTCGGCAGGCTCCATGCAGGATTTGAATCGATCTATTGGGGGCCTTGCAGCACTAATCCAGGTGCTGTCAGAACAGATTACGGATTTGGGCAGGAATCTGAGTGCCCTACCTACCACTTTCGGGCATAACATTAGCGGATCAGGTCGGAACCATGATACACTGGATAGTTCCATGACCCAGCTCAAGGGAGTCCTAATTCTGCCCCTACACCGTCTATGACGTCTGACACTGAACGTCAAGAGGCAGGGGGCATTGTCAACAGTAATTTGGAAGGAGCGAGAGGCTTGGCATCTTTTTCACTCGCAGAATGGATGAACGCTGGTTTCAAAAGCAAGTTTAAGGATTACAACTCTGCTATCAGTAGCAACAACAATATCGGAACTGTAGATGAGCAGCTTGTGCATCTTGAAAAGGAGATTACAAAGTACAGGAAATTACAACTTGAAAATAATTACTTGCGTGAGTGTGTACGAAGGGAGCATATACCCAAGGGTTTGAGGACATGGCGATTCCCTACAGGTACTGTTTATGGCTCTGAATTTTACAATGACTTAATTGCCATGTTTAACAGACATGGTTGTGAACTAGTTGAATCATTAATGAAAGACAACGACAGAAAAATGAATGTGCTTAAAAAGACTATTGATGATTGTGATGCCATACTCAAAAGTGACTTGTGTTTTCCTTTAAAAATGGACAAGTATAGGGCAATGTTTGTTAATGTTGATAGGTATGTGGATGAGTTAGTTAACAAAAAAGGTAAAAAGTTGAACAGGGATAGAAAGGAATAGGAGTCTGGTAAGGCCTACCCCCTACCTAATGGTAATTATAGAGGACAACAGTTCAATGAAAGGGTTAATGTCAACCACGACGACTATGTCAGTCAAGAGGCCATGGGTGATGTGGACGACATTCACCCCGAGGTGTCAGTCCCTTTAGAGGTTCCCTTGAGGAGGTCAGAGCGCCTCCAGAATCGAACAAGGCAGTATACACATGACACGGAAGTGGAGAACAATGGGAACTACAGGAATTCGTTTTCCAACAGGGGTCATCCCTACAGAGGTCGAGGGAGGGGGGGAGAACAGGTGGTGAATGATTTGAACACTCAGATGTCAGCCAATATTATCACCAATAGTGATGGTGATTTCAAGATTTTTAACTTAAGTGATGCCAATGTGGATACACAATGGACTGAATTGTTTCAAAAAGGGCTTAATTTTGTTCCCACAAGGATACCCTCCATTGAAACTGCTTTATTGGAGTTAAAAATATTTGTGAGGAAACTCAATCTCAAAGTGTTTTTTGAGAATGAACTTAGTCCTACACAATGTATTCAATGTAAAAAATCTAGTATGTTTAATCCCCCCTTGTACCCTATATGCTGCAAGTTTTTGAAAATGTATGTGCTAACCAAATTAGAAAGTTGGTTAAGCGCAGGAAATATGAGTATATTTCCAATCTTACTAAAGAAGAAAATGATTTACTTAAGCAGATTTGTGACAACAAAAGCATTAGGGTAATGAAACCAGACAAGGGGGGGGTTGTGGTTATGGAACAAAGGGTCTATACAGAAAAAAATGTTGACACATTTATATAGTGAAAGCTATGAAGAGACATCAGTCAATGAGCTCAATATAGCATATAGAAACATTGACATCCCTTTGAATGACTTGTTAATGGATGGTCAAGTTACTATAAGTGAATTTAATTTTTTACAGCAAAAAACACCTCGGATACCGACAATATTCGTTATCCCTAAAATTCACAAAAATATTGTTGACCCCCCCCCCCCCCCTTTGAGACTGATTGTTGATGCCAAGGCATCAGAGACATTCAACTTGGCGAAGTTTGTTGATTTTCATTTAAAAAATGTGTGTTGGAAAAATATCAGCATGTCCTTAGGGACTCATGGGACTGTCTGAGTAAAATAAAAGACAATTTGTATAGTGAACGGTTGATTTTTGCAACCATCGATGTAAAGGATTTTTTTTACCGTTATTCCCCATGACACAAGTACATTGTGGTTCTACGATTTTTTATGTTCCAAAACCAATTTGGGGCATGATAGGATTTTAATGTCCAAAACGCTTATGGATTTAATTCTTGACAACAATTTCATTGTGTTTGATAACCAATATTTCAAACAAAAAGTTGGAGTAGCAATGGGGGCAGCGTGTGTCCCCTTATTTGCCAACATTGTTTTAACACAATGCGAATGTAATGTGGCGTTTAAAAACGATTTATTCAAGTTTTGTAAATTTTATGGCCGATTTTTGGATGACATCCTTATATTTTGGGAAAGTTCACAAGAAGGTTTAGATATGTTTTTCGACTTTCTGAATTAAAGTGCAACCTTCTTGTCCTTCACTATGGAGGCTTCTATTGATAATGTTTATTATTTAGATTTAAAAATCAAGAAGGGTGTTGTCAACAAATGCTTTACTTCCACCATCTATAGAAAACCCACTTTTTCTAATACCTTATTACATTTTGACAGTTGCCATCCCCCTCACCAGAAAAAAATCACTTGTGAAGGGACAGGCTGTGAGGTTGGCAAGGATGGTGAGTGTTTTTGAACAATTTACAGAGGAAATTGGGACACTGAAGTCTAGGTTATTAAGAAGGGGGTACCCCAATTAATTTATTGACCCTATATTACAGGAGGTCACCAGCAAAATAATGGAAGGGCATTTTTTTCCACTTTTGGGAACTAATGTGGAAGCCACAGTTCCTTATAATGCAATAAGTGTTGGTACCAACCAGGATTCAGAGGCGGTGGAAAGGGGTTTTAACCGGGCCATGATTATCACATTTAGTCCCTTATTTAAGGACATTAAGGAGGTTATCAACAACAACTGGTGTATATTAATGGATGATGAGGAACATAAAGAAAAAATGGGACATA
Source organism: Protopterus annectens (assembly GCF_019279795.1). Classification (NCBI taxonomy): domain Eukaryota; kingdom Metazoa; phylum Chordata; order Ceratodontiformes; family Protopteridae; genus Protopterus; species Protopterus annectens. Next base: position 422,476,526 of record NC_056751.1, read on the forward strand.
AACCATTGGTTGTGTATAAAAGAAATAGTAACATCAAAAACATATTAGAAATTAATACTTAGAGGTGGGGAGGTAGTATGAAAAAATGTGGACATTGTTCACAATGCTGCCACATCATGGAAACAGACTCTATTAACATTGAGGGGTATGGTGAAGTAAAACTGAGACAAAAGTTCAACTGTCTGACCAAATGTTTAGTGTACATAGCAATTTGTCGGGAATGTGCAAGGTTTTATATTGGCAAAACCAAAAATGCTATCAACAAGCTGATATATCAACACATGTATGATATACGTAAAGTAAATTTGAGTAACGCTTTGGCTAGACATGTGTTTGAATGTAGTGGTCACTCTCTCAGATTTTCAGGTCTAGAACAAATTGTGGACAAAGATATGAGGGGTGGGCCAAAAGATATATTTTTGGAATATAGGGAATTAGTGTGGCAACTCCGTGTTAATGCCACGGCCAACCCCGGTCTTAATGAGACCATATCTATATCCAGCCTATTGAAATTAATATCTGAGTTTCAAATGTGACCATTTTTATAATATTTTTACACACTCAGGACATCGTCATGGTGTGTATATTTAATATACACACACGGATATACTTGTGCACATAAAAGTGAACCTGTTAAAATGAATAACAGTCCACCTTGGTTTTTATAGGGGCTGTACAGAGATTTAACCAGGCACTTAAAATTTATGTACATAAGCATTAATTCATGGTTATGTGTTTTATTACGCAAAGTCTTATTTACTATGGCATAATGCACAAGCTTAATCAAATGGGCATAAATGCTTTTATTTATATATTTATTTGTTTATTAACTATTCAGGTTATATATTGTTATAACAGTCTTATTTTATTTGATCCTGAGGTCAATAAAATGTTTTATTATTGGTGACGTTCACACTACATAAATTATATAAATTACATATGTATACCAGTTTTGTATTTTTAAACAATCTAACTCAATTCAATCAATTTTTTTTATTAATTAAGGGGAGTGGTATTGTGACCATGTGATATGGTGTATGGTATATAAGTATGTTACAGCTCTTTAATGGTGTTTCTGATGAAGTCTGAGGCTTAAGGCCGATGAAAGCACTTAATCAATAAACTGGTTGCTTTGTTTGTCTTTCTTGCTTCCATTTATCTGGATATCTACTTTGGAAGCTCAAAGTTTCAAAACCTTGAACTTCATATGGTTAAGACAATAAGATCGAAGTTTTGAAACTCTGAATGGTTTAAATGCAGATCCCCATACAGGAAATTTAACATTCTTGTCACTGTAGTGCAATCTCAACATTGGTATATTAGCAGGGGGTGTAAGGAGTGCAAGGGGGGGTGGTTGCTCCACTGCATAAACGTAAAAAAATTACACCTTAGTGATTTGCATTTCCATAAGGATAAAAGTGCTTTATTTAAGCATAGTTTAAAACATCATAATGCACAAGCTATTTTTATTCATATTTTTACTGATATAGATAAAGTTGATACAGTAGTATAAATACTACCTCGTGTCTCCCCTGAAAAGAGGCCACCAGCCTAGTGGGACTAAACGTGTTAAAGGATAAATAAAGCAGGCCCACTGGCAAACAACTGTAGATGGGAAGTAACTCAACAATTTCACTTGAGCAGTTATTTATTCGTAAATTATGAATGAACTTGGTTTTTACACTCAGTTTATGTTAATATTTTTGTCTGCATTTATTGATACAGCCACAAGATGTCACTGTTATTGTCTTTTTTCAGTATACATTTACTCTACCTTTTTATTTATTTATTTTATTTATTTTATTTTATTTTACATTTGTTGACCGGGCTAGTCTGGCTGGATACATGTCCATTTTCAGCAGAGGCCCGAGGAGAAAAGCTCCACTATGTACTAGTAAACACATTCAAAAAGGACAATAAAAGAAAACAAAAGAAACAAAAATTATAAGAATGTAAAGAACAAATTCAATGTAGTGTAGTTACATTTACAGTAGCACGTTAAGAAAGGTAAACAAAACAAAGGAGAAATACAAGAAGGGATCCATGATCCCATATTTTCATAACAGCTATAAGAATCAAAAATATTTACAATATTAAGAATTATGATAAACAATTAGTGCCTGGGCACTAGTTCTAGGAAACAGAAATTGCACAGCAGGGATGATTAATAGGTTTAAAAACAAGGTGAGATGACATGTTGCAGTAATATATCTTATAAAAGGAGAAAGTGACCTTGTAGAGAAAAAAGAAAGTCCATTTGAGAGATAGGCGAGCTACAGAAGGTTAGAATTGAGAGAAGAAGGAGAAGTAATGAAGAGAAGTATAAAGAAAGTTAGATGGGAGGTCAGTCTGGATTCAAGCAAGGGCATAGCCAGTGGGATTTGAGATAGTGTCTTAGTTGTTTCTTGAAAAGTTGTGATGAGCCCAAAGTAGTCAATTCTGTGGGGAGTTTATTCCAGTATGGGCCAATAGTATTGGTGAACAAGGAGTCGCCTGCCTTATTGTGTGACTTGAGAGTGGCTACTAGCAGTTTGTTTGCAGAGCGAAGGGAATAGAGATTCTTGTAGGGGGCCACAAGGTTATTGAGTATGGGTGTATTAGTAGGGTAATGGAGAATTTTATATGTGATGACTAATTGATGTAATAGAATAAGATGTTGAAGTTCAAGCCAATCAGCATTTTGAGATTAACACAATGATGTGTGCGAAATGGGGAACCTGTAGCAAACCTAGCAATGCTGTGGTAGGCCATGGCAAGTTTCTGAAGGTTAGATTTGGAGAGGTTGATAAAAGTTGGGGAGGCATATAGTAATGTGGAGATGAGATGAGTTTGGGCTAGGGACACTTTAGCAGTTGTTGTTAGAAAGGGCTTAAGTCTGTAGAGGGCTCCTATCTTTTTATTAACAGTTTTGATAGTAAGGTCAATATGGGCATCAAAGTTCAGTTGATTATCTATTATTACACCTAGTAGTTTAGTGGATAAATCAGGTGAGATGAAAGTACTGTTGGTAGATGTAATAGAAAAGGAGAGAGGGGCTGACTTAAGGGTTGGAGAGAATATGAGTAATTTGGTTTTTTTGGGATTAAGGAGGAGACAGATATGTTGGAACCAGTTTTCTGCTGCTGTGAAGACTTTTTGGGTGGAGGAATAAAGTTCAGCTGGAGATGCAGCAGAACAGACGAGAGTTGAATCATCTGTATACTGAATACATGTGGATGTTGGGAGAGAGGAGGACAGGTTATTTATAAATATAGAGAAGAGAAGGGGGCCTAAGATTGATCCTTGGGGGACCCCTATTAGGACTGGGAGCTGAGAAGATAGGTGGTTTTCCCAAAGGACTGCCTGTTTTCTTTCTGTTAGATATGAGTCAAACCAGCGCAAAGCTAGAGAGTCAAGAGCAAGAGATTGTAGAGTGTCTAGCAGAAGTTTATGATTCACCATATCAAAGGCTTTAGAGAGGTCAAGAAATAATGCTGAGGAGTAAAGGTTGTTATTGCGATTTTTGTTGATAGTGTCTGTGAAGGAGAGGAGAGCAGTAGAAGTACTATGAAAAGGTCTAAAACCATGTTGGGAGTCTGCAAGAAGGTTATTTAGTAGAAGGTGGTTAAGAAGTTGATGGTGAATACAGCGTTCCATAATTTTAGATAGTGGTGATAGTAAGGCTATAGGGCGGAAATTAGATAGTTCGTTAGTGTTACCGCCTTTGTGCAGTGGAATAATGTGAGAAACTTTCCAGAGGGAAGGAATAGTAGATTTGGTTATTGTTCTGTTGATTAAGATGGAGACCGGGTAAGCTAGTTCAGCAGCAGCTAGCTGGAGATAGTCAGCTGGAAGTTGGTCGGCAGAAGGAGTACATGGTTTGAGTTTTGAAAGTAGCTTATGTATATAGGTTGTGGAGACTGTGTCAAGTTTTAGAGTGGGGCTGTTGGTAAGAGGAGAGGTCTTTTGAAGGGAGGTTGGGGGAACCATAGTTTTTGCTAGTGAGGTGACTGTTTCAGAGAAGAAGTTGTTAAAAGTGTTGGCTATTGTAGTGGGAGGGGTCTGGGCTAGGTTAGCAGGAGTGGGTGTTTTGGTATTCCCTGGATGGAGCAGTTTATTGATACCTGTCCAGAAATTTTTGGGGTTATGATTTTGGTTTTGTTGATATTGAAGGTAGAAGTTTTTTTTATCAAGGAGGGTCAGTTTTTTTGCAGTATTTCTAAGCTGTCGGAAGTTTTGATGATCTATAGGGTTTTTAGTAGTTCTCCATTTTGTCCAGAGTTTATTTCTTAATAGCATAGTTTGCTTAGTTTCCTTAGAGAGCCATGGAGCAGCTTTGGACCTTATTCTAACTAAGCGTGAGGGGGCGTGATGCTCAAGAATTTGGAGGAATGTGTTGTTAAATAGAGTAACGGCCTCATCAAGTGGGAGGTATTTAAGAGCTGACCAGTTATATTCTTTGAGTTCATTGAGGAAACTTGGAAGGTTAAATCTTTTCTTGTTATGTATAGTACGATAGGTAGCCTGTTTGAGATTGTTGTTTTTTTGTTTAGTGATGTAAGTGAGAAGATGGTCGCTGATATTGTCAGGGAGTATTCCAGTTTTATATGAGGTGGGATTACTGTTGACCAATATCCAGTCCAAGATGGCCTGTTTATTGGTAGATTTGTGAATCCTGGTAGGGGTGTTTATGGTTTGTTGAAAGTTAAAGAGGTTGAGGTGTGTAGTGTGTTTGGGGGATATGCAGGAGTTCCAATCAATATTGAAGTCTCCTAAAATTATGGTTTCTTGTGGAACTTTGTCTAGTAATTTATCTAGATAAATTTTGTGGAAATTTATCTAGTATTCATACTTATCTAGCCAGGAATATGTATAAATACTATTTATTTTTAAAGTTATTAATTGCACTGAATTACATACGACTTCTGCAGAGCAACTTTGATTTAATATCATTTGGATGACATAAGTAAGTTTTAAACATTTTACTGTTGCTTTTCATTAGCATTCTTGGCTATATGCTGCTTTTCAAGTTCTTGTTTTGGGATGAACATATCTGCCCACTAATTATTCTTAAGGACTGTGCTTGCTTTTGGTTTACTAATCTGTTATGTTTTACTTAAATTAGTTCATATGAACTGTTGCTTAATTATACACTGAAGATGCTGCTTTTGCAGTGAAACCATGTTCTACTTTTTTGGATTTACTTGCTGAATAATAGTGTGTGTGATTATTACACATGGTGCTGGATTGTTTTGTTTTTCATTCATGTGTATAAGCTCGTAACTGGGTCTTGGGATTGGGCTGGCAGTCCACTGCGAGGTCAGCTACCGCCTTTCCCAGCCCCTGCCTATCGGCGCTCCCTCGATGCTCTTAACTGAGTGTCCCGGGGGTACAAAGTGTTTACTTTGAAAAAAGTACTGTGTTCAAAGCAGGCCAGTCACCTGAATACTTCAGCTAGGAATAATGGAATAGGACTCCGGTTCTACTTTGTTGGTTTTCGGATCCGAGGCCATGATTAAGAGGGACTCACACACACACACACACACACACACACACACACACACACACACACACACCTCACTGGGTCAAAAAATAGATCACTACACAAGCTTCATGAATCTATAATGCTGCCACATAAAGAATAATTGTGTAAAATAGAATAGTTGTGTAAAATCTTACCACCAACATATATGTCCTTCTCTTCCATGTTGCAGTATTCATAACATGAGGGAGATTCCACCTACGTGACCTGAACTTCCAGCCAGTATACCAAAAACTTAAGCTACTGCAAGGTAAGTGTGATGCTGCACATAATGCAGCTGAGCGTCAGCCATAAAAGTGACGTTTGCATGTACCATCTTCAGAACTGAATTCCCCAGTCAGAACATCAGCCCAAGGATGAGGCAAAAGTAAATAAAACAAGGCAAAATCCAAGGAAGAGCATGAACCAAGGGGGGAAAAGGGTGGGACAGTATACTGCAACACAGAAGAGAAGGACATCTATGGTTATTGTAAGATTTTACACAACTATTCTATGTCCCTCTATTTCTATGTTGCAATATTCTTAACATGAGGGAGAACACCAAAGCTCATGAGTGAGAAGGGGTGGGGGTAGGGGCACAAGAAATCTCCCCAAAGCCATGCAGGATTGCTCTAGCAAATCCTGCTCTGGATCTGAAAACAGAATCCAGTTTGTAGTGTTTTGTAAAGGTATGGACAGAGAACCAAGTAGCGGCTACTAATAAGACCGTCTTCAAAGTGCAAAATTTTAAGGAAGACGAAGCAGTAGGTTCTAAGGGGGCTTGTGTCAGTTTTTCCAAAACAAAATTTAGGTCCCAAGGAGGTGGAACAGGTTTCCTGGATGGCCTGATATGTAGGACGCCTTTTAAGAAAAGTTTGACCCCTAATCTAGAAGCTAAGGGGGGAGACAAAGGCAGACATGCAGAAATGGCTGACAGATGGGCTTTAACTGAAGAATACACCTGTCCAGCCTTGAGCAATTCACACACGTAAGAAAGGACTAGAGGAACAGCCAATGAAAACGGAACTGGTCTCTTACTAAGACACTGGATGGAGAACCTCTTCCATTTGAACAAGTAGGATTTCCTTGTAGTGGGTTTCCTGGCCTCCTGCAGGACAAGAAGCACGTCCTCAGGAAAAAGGTGTCTGAGAGGAATCAGAAGCTATCACCCATGAGAGCAGGTTCAGTGTTGACAAATGTGGGTGAAAGATAGATCCTTGTCTTGTGTGAGTACATCCACCCTGGGAGGTAATTTGTGATGATTGCCCTTGGCTAATTGCAGAAAAAGATTGAATCAATAAAACACAAGCAAAACGCTGAATTAAAAACAACAAAAAGCCACAGGTCTGCAGGTATCCAAAATGTAATAAAATTCTTAGCGCTTCGGCCAACACGCCTTCCAAGAGTGAAATTATTCCACTTACAACCAGCTTTAAATAATCAAGGAACACAATTAACAAGCAATTAAACAATCATTCAGTAACAAAAATAAAATCACATACTTCCAATTGCACTCTTTATTGAGCCCAAAAGGCTCCAAAGAACCATATTTTAAAATAAAAAGTGTTTCCTTCCTTAAAAGTTTTTCTTTTAAGCTGGTACACTCACCTATACATACCTCAACCTTTTCTAACACACAACCCCAAAGAAATTCAGGGTTAGAGTGGTGAAAAGACATAAAATGACTTCCAAGGGGGCTATCCAGTTTTTTGTTTCTTATATCTCTAGTATGTTCCTGCAGATGCACCCTAAAACTCCTAGAAGTCTCCCCAATATAATACAAATTACATGTACATTTTAAAGTGTAATTAATACGTTTAGACTTGCACATATATTCACCACTAACCATAAACCTAGAACCATTAATGAATGGAAAAAAATCAACCAATTGTTTACAAATAGAACATTTACCACAAGGTTTTGTTCCTCAACTGTGACAGTCCTGCTTATACTGACATCTGGTGGAATAAAGTGGTTATGAACAACCATGTCAGACAAATTTCTAGTTGTTTTTATAAGAGATATTCACATGAGTAGAGAACACTTCCCTCAAATTTCTATCCCGTAAAACCATAAGCCAAAATTGACGAACTTTCTTGACCACTAAATCTGTAATTATATTAAATGTGATCACAAAATAAATTTCATTTTTATCTTTTTTATCTCCCAAAATCTGTAGATAGATGGTCCTATTAGACATATTTTTAGTCCTCTTATCCCACCCCAACAAGTTGGAGAATTATTACCATTTCTCTGCGTAATATTAATATTTTTGTTCCTATATCTCATTTTGATGATTTTTTGCTTAGCCTCTGTTACAATATCTATGTCATAACCTCTACTAATGAACATCTGTTCTGCCTCCAATATTTCCTTATCAAATAAACAATCAGTACTACACAGCCTATTAATTCTCAATAACTCATTGTAAAGTAGTACAGAAATTAAATGATGGGGATGGTAACTATTCCCATACAAGAACAGATTTCTTTAATCAAATTTTCTGTGTATACCAGTCCCCAGACCATCGAGCTGAATGTCAAGGAAACTGACCCGGGAGCCTAGCTGCACTTCAATCCAATAATATGGGTCTTCAGTTTGATGTAAATCGTTAACAAAAAGCTGTGCATCCCTATTCACCCCTTTACAAAAGAAAATCAAATCATCTATAAATCTAAAGTATACAACTACCTTAGATCTATAGAAATAATGGGGATAGATATATTCTTCTTCAAATTTAGCCATCACCAGATTTGCGTACATGGGGGCAAAGGCTGCCCCCATTGCTGTACCCTGCAGTTGGTGAAAAATTTCCCCATTAAATGTAAAGAAATTATTCTTTAAACAAAAAAGAACCAGGTCCATTAGGAAGTGAGACAGATGAATCACCTAAAAAGTGAGATTAAGGTTGCATGCCTACATTGTGTCTTATATTAGCGTAAAGACTTTTGACGTCCATACAAAGCCAGTACATAGTATCATTCCAAACAATGCCCTTAATTTTATTCAAAAAATCCTGGCTATCTCTAATATAAGATGAGGTACTTAAAATATATTTTTTCAAATATTCATGCAACATAACAGAAACTTTTTCAAAAAATATTTTTATGCTGACACAATTGGCCTGCCACTCAAATTGTCAGTACCCGTACATGTTTTAGGTAAACAATAAAATACTGCTATATTTGTATTATCAACATTAAACTTTTTTTCTAGGTCACTGGCCGTAAAATAGCCTAACCTAAAAAGCCTTTCTTAAGTAACAGTTGGTATTCATCGATAGCCTTATAATATCTAGAAATGCACATTTCTCATACACATCTTCATTTCTGAGATGAACATAACATATATCCAGATACTGAGTGCAATACAAAATCACAATTTGATTAACCTTGTCAGATGGTTTTACCAACAGACTTCTATCCTTACAAAATTCAGAGAAGGCCAGCCACTGTTCCTTACTTAAATTATAACATATGTTTAATCTATTGTTCATGCATTATCAATATAACTGTTTAACCTCAAAATTCAAAGTAGCAATTTAGCTTTGAATATTATTAACAAAGGGTGGAATATAACGACTCTTCACATGAATTGTGCTAGTATTCAAATTACTATAAGCATTAACAACAACATCATCAGGTTTCTCCTGAAAAGAACAACAGGAGTAAAAAGAACCATCAGAACTCCCATTCAGGTCAGGTGGACCACCATTATCACATTTATTTTAAATAATCAGACAGATGTAACTTTCTACTAAGCAAGAATATTTCAGTCTTAAGCATATGTAATCTAGGTAAGGTTGTAGGTATAAATTTAAGTCCTAAATCCAATAAAGATAATACAACATCAGAAACTTCACATTTAGATGAATTAAGAACCAGAGAGTCATTCGAGGAGTTGCACCTGTTAGTTCCATCACTTTCTCTTCCCATTCTGGCCCCTTGAGTTTCTTCCTTAATTCTTGGATTGTCCCCCATCATTGCAGCCACGATTTCAGTTATTATTGTGGAAATTAGAGTTACTATTGCTCCGAAAATGTTTATTCGTGTCTGCAGGATCTTGGGCTTGTGGCAGAGCTAGAAATTGCTCCGTTTCCTCATCAGCCCTCAAATTAGCTTCTGCTTCTTCCAATGTAGCAAAAGAGACTGAGCTGGCAGAAGTGTTACTATAACCTTTGCCCCTCCCACGACTGGAAGAAGCTCTGTTATTTTTGCGTTTCCAAAGAAACACCTTGTCCAGATTATAATCTTTTATATCCTTATTAATTTTTACACTTTTCTGCTCTACCAACTCATTTTCTAAGTCCACTAACGTGGAATTCACATCTCAAAGCATTTCATCCAATTTAACAGAGGATAGATAGATGGAAGATTGAACCAATGTTGCCTTAGTCAAAAGGGGGTCACCAACAAGATTTTTGGTTTATCCTTCTGAATCTGGGGAAGGAGGGGAATGCATACAGAAACATCCCCTTCCATGAAAATGATAGGGCATCCATCTTCAAAACCAGAGGATGAGGGACCCTGGCACAGAACTTTGGAAGTTGTCTCTTCATAGGGGAGGCAAAGACATCTACTTGAGGAGTACCTCACTGGTGAAGAATGTCCAGAAACACATCCCTGTGGATCATCCATTCGTGGGACTGTATCATGTATCTGCTCAGTGTGTCTGCCTGAACATTTTGAGCTGATGGAATGTAAATAGCTGTCAAGGTTACCTTTGTTTGCAGAGGAATCTCCCAGGCTTGGATTGCAAATCTGCAAAGTAGATACAATTTTGTTCCCTCCTGTCTGTTCACATACCAGAGCACCGTGGTGTCGTCTGTGAACAGCTTCAAAGGACCTGGAAAAAGAAATATTTTGAAGGCTTGAAGGGCTAGAATCAGAGCCCTCATCTCTTTGATACTGATGTGTTGCTTCCTTATGGAGGGAGACCAAAGACCTTGTACTTTAAAGTTTTCCAAAGTTGCCCCTCAGCCCAGATCTGAAGCATCTGTGAACATTTATTTAACTGGAGGGAGTGGCTGCAGAGGAAGTCCTGGTTTCAGGGAAATTTGTTGAATCCACCAAAGCAATTCCTTCTTTAGGCAAAGCAGAAGTGGAAGGACAAATTCTAGAGGATGAGCATGCTATGACCACAGTGTTTTCAAGTATCACTGGAATTTTCGCATGTGAAGTCTGAATAGGGGTAGCATTGGCATAACCAAAGCAATGAACTGTAGCATCCTGAGGAATTCCCTGGCAGTCGGAGAGGCAGTGGAAGCAATTGTAGGAAGCAAGTCTGCAGAGACTGCATCTTTAGTGAGTGTAAGAAGGCCATCATAAGGTCTGTCTTTATCCTGCAACCTAGGAAAACCTGGTCCAGAGAGGAGATCAGGTAAGACTTGCTGTAGTTTAGGGTGAATCCCAAAATGAGGAGCAAGGAGATAGTGGTTTGAAGGTTCTGTTGCAAGGTGACTGGATATTCTGCTTGAATTAGCATGTCGTCCAGGTAAAGGTAAATGAGAATTCCCTGGAGTCTGCAAAAGACAATGACAGGAGCCAAGCACTTTGTGAATACCCTTGGAGCCATAAAGAGTTCAAAGGACGAAGCACAGTACTGAAAATAAGAGGAAGCAACAGAAAAATGTAAACATTTCCTGAAGAGAGGGTGGATGGGAATGTGAAGGTCTGCATTCTTTATGTCTAAGGAGACTAGGTAAGCTTGAGGTAGCAAGAATGAGAACAGAGTCTGCAGGGTAAGCATCCTGAAGGAGGGTACGTGAAGGAATAAATTGAGTTGGGACAAGTATAAAATTGGTCTCCAAGGGCCATCTTTCCTGGGAACTAGGAACATTCTGGAATAGAAGCCTTTTCTCCTTTCCAAAGCAAGAACCTCCTGTATGGTTCCTTGTGCTTTCAAGTTTTGAATGACTTGAGGGAAGAGGTGGATCTGATCTTTTGGTGGATCTGATCTTTTGGTGGTTGTGGAATGGTTTTCCAAGTCATGTAGTAACCTGTCTGTACAACAGACAGGACCCATTTGTCTGTGGTAATGCTTGTCCAATTTGAGAGCAAACAAGAAAGGCGCTGGGAAAGGGGGATTTCTGAAAGTGTTGCCAGGTAGACACAGACTACCTCACTTGTCTGGAAAGGGGATCTTCTAAGCAGAGGAAGACTGGGACATGGGAGGCGTCTGCCCGTGTGTGCTTCTTCTTGTGTTGTTGGGAAGGAGAACGGGTCCTCCTTAAAAAATTAGCTCTGGAGGGGTAGTGCCTATGAAATTTAGGCACTGGTGAGACAAAAAATGTGTTTTAGCTCCTGCATATTTTCCCTTTCTCTTGAAGGGATTTGAAAAGGGTTGCAGCATTAGAACCAAACAAGACAGTATTGTCCAAAGGTGCATCCATGATTTTTGCCTTGAAATCCTCAGGCAAAGGCTGCAATCTCAACAAGGAATATCTCCTCAGGACAGAACCAGGTGCTGCTAATCTTGCAGATACCTCTGCTGCATCACAGCTGCATTTAATGAAATGTCTAGTAACCTGGGATGAAACCCCCAAGAGAGAAGAGAGTTAGGTTTTTGCTGCAGAGTCTAGGAGATATGTCAGCAATTTGGATACCTGTAAAAGAACACCCAGAACATACTTGGACATATGTGTCTGATAGTTAATGGCCCTAAAAGCCAAAGTAGAGGAGGTGTAGACTTTTTTCCCAATTCTCTCCATCATTTTACTGTCCTTATCAGAGGGGAGGAGATTGATGGGGGGGGGGGGGTAGTAATTTGGAAGTTTTATCAGCAGACAAAGAGATCACAGTTGGGTCTGCAAGAGGGCATTTATACAAGTAAGTACGGTCCTCAAGAACCTTATAGAACCTGTCTGGCCTTTTGGGAGCAGGAGGTTGAGAATCGGGATGTTTAGATACAGCAATTAAGGCATCTTGAAAGGCTGGCAAGACAGACGGGGATGGCTGAAGGAGAAGGGGAGTCTATTTGCAAGAGGTCATCATACTTCTTTTGTACCTCAGAGACTTGTGAGCTTTCCCATTTGAAAAGGTCTGCCATTTTTGAGATAGTTTCTCCAAAGGTAATATCCTCTGCAGATGAGTCCCCACCATTGGAATCCACTTCAGGGGAGGCATATTCCAGGAGAGAGTCAATTTGATTGGCATAAGCTAGGGATTCATTTGAACAGGATTTATCTTCCTCAGATGCCTCTAGTTCAGCAGATGGCGGGGGGACCTACGAGATGCTGGTGTAGGAAGTGGCAAGGTAGAAGGCCTAAGTGCCAGGAAAGCATTCAAAATCCCTTAAGAAAAAGCTTGTCAGTCAGTGGAAGGCTCCTGACTGGAAGACGCATGCTTTTGTTTTTGTTTTCTCTTGACAGAAGGGGCTACCCTAGACTGGGAAGGAAGGGCCAACGTAGGCCTGGGATCTGGATCGGATGTCGGTAATAGCTCGATGGAAGGGGCAGAAGAGGTACTACATGGAACTTTGGAAGGGGCAAGCCGTGGTTCCCCCATACTGTCCAAACTGGATATCTGCAATACCTCTGTAGCCATGCTGTAGGAACCCTTCCCTAGCAGCTTCTAGATCAGTACCCGCAAAAGGAGGAGGACCCAAAACCATATGAGCCTCCAGGCCTTCACTGCCCTTGAGAGGGATGTCCGAGATCAGAGGTGTAGCCAAAGATTCAAGCCTTACCTTTTTAACCTTTTTCTTCAGAGGCTTACCTGACAAACCAGCAGTACCTTCCATACCTAATGCTAACCTCTTTAGTTTCTGGTTTTCTAGGTACATGTTAAGGGCAGACAGACGACTGCCCAGAGTTTTAGGGACAAATGCCTGACACATGGCGCAGGCCTTGTAGTCGTGATCAGACCCCAGACAAAAAAAGACACTGGTTGTGGTTGTCTTTGTTTGGAAACTGTCTTCCACAATGGCACTTGCCCTTCTTGGATGACATTAAACTCTAACAAGTATGCAGTAGCAAAAGTGTAAAAGAATTTCCCCAACGGGCCACTTATCTGAATAGAAAATAAATTTCCAGTGATCAGAAGAATGGCTAGAAGCTGTTATTTGGACTGGCAACAAAGAAGTTCTGAGGATGGTACGTGCAGACATCACTTTTATGGCCGATGCTCGGCTGCATTATGTGCAACATCGCACATACCTTCCAACACCTTAAGTCTTTGGTATACTGGCCAGACATTCAGGTCACCTAGGCAGACTCTCCCTTATGTTATCAATACTGCAAAATAAGAATAGAAGGACATCTTACCATAACCATAGATGTCCTTCTCTTCGATGTCGCAGTACTGTTTACATAACGGAACTCCTCTGCCCAAGCAACCTGACATCCGGCCAGCATACAGCTGCTTTTAGCTACTGCAGGTACGTGAAACATGGTACGTATGTGCTGACATCAGCCATAAAAGGACGTCCACACGTACAATTCTCAGAACGGAAATGCCCCAGTAGGAACACCAGTGCAAAGGACAAATAATCTGCCATCCAAGAAAAAAGCAGGGTATGGGGGGGAAGGAGGAAAGGATGGAATACTGCAACATGGAAGAGAAGGATATCTATGGTTATGGTAAGATTTTACACAACTATTCTATGTCATTCTATTCAATGTTGCAGTATTCTTTAGATATGGAAGAATGCCAATGCTTAGTAAGAACCCCGGGAGCAGGAAGGTACACAGGAGCTTTCTATAAAGCCATGGAGAATGGCTCTAGCAAACCCTGTCCTAGATCTAGACATGTTATACAACTTGTAATGTTTGGTGAAAGTATGAATAGAAGACCAAGTAGCAGCCTCTAAAATGATGTTAGTATCTAAGCCTTTAAAGAATGCACCTAAGGAAGCAACTGACCTAGTGGAGTGAGTCTTAACAGGAGCAGGAAGAGTCTTATCATGAAAGTCATAACAAAACAAAATTGCCTTATTAATCCAAGAAGAAATTGTCTGTTTAGAGGCAGGCAAACCCAGAGCCCTGGGATAAAAAAAAAACAAATAGCTGATCAGACTTCCTGATAGCCTTAGTCTTATCCAAATAAAATCTGAGCTGTCTATGCACATCCAAGGAGAAGGGAATAAAGTGGGCACTTGAAAAGATTGAGAGACAACTCATTTACCACCTTGGGTATAAAGGAGGGATTAGTACAGAAAGATGTCCTATCCTTGTGAAAAACAAGAAAAGGTGGAGAAGCTATCAAAGCTTGAATCTCAGAAACCCTCCTAGCAGAGGTTAAAGCTAGCAAAAGAACGGTTTTCCAGGTACAAAACTTTAAAGAAGCTGAGACTGCAGGTTCAAAAAAGGCTACAGTAAGCTTCTCTAAGACATAATTCAAATCCCAAGGTGGTGGAACTGGTTTCCTGGGACGCTTAATATGAAGGACACCTTTAAGAAAAAGCTTTACTTCCAATCTGGAAGCCAAAGGTAGAGATAAAGGCAGACATGCAGAAATGGCTGTCAAGTGAACTTTCACTAAAGAATAGAAAAAACCACTCTTGGGTAACTCACACAAGTAAGACAGAACTACTGGAACTTCTACTGAAAATGGATCCAGATTTCAAGAAAGCCACCAAACTGAAAATCTCTTCCATTTGAATAAGTAAGGTTTCCTAGTACTGGGTTTCCTGGCCTCCTGCAGAACCCTAAGCACATCCTCTCAAAACAAATGTCTGAAAGGAATCAACCATTTATCACCCACAAAGTCAGTTGTACCATTTATCACCCACAAAGTCAGTGGTAAGTTTGACAGATGTGGATAATGTAGAGATCCCTTGTCCAGTGTGAGAAGTCCACTCTGTGAGGTAACTTGTGATGAATGCTGTCTTGGCCAAAAGGGAGTCATCAGCAAGATGTTTAGTTTGCCCTGCTGAACTTGGAGCCGGACTTTTTGAATGACAGGAAAGGGGATGATGCATTGAGAAACTTCCCCTTCCATGAGAAAGAGAGGGCATCTACCTTCCAAGCCAGATGATGTGGGACTCTGGCACAAAATAGAGGAAGCTGTCTGTTCAGAAGACAAAAATATCCAGTATAGGAGTATCCCACAGATGGACGAAGTCCAGAAATACATCCCTGTGAAGCATCCATTCATGGGATTGAGTCGTGGACCTGCTTAGTGCATCTGGCACAATGTTTTGGGTGGATGGGCTGCAAACCTCTTGAAGAGTCGCATTGTACTGAACTGCCAAATCCCATGCCAAGAGAGCTAACCAGTAAAGAAGGTAAGACTGTTGACATACCAAAGGACTGTGGTGTTGTCTGCAAACACGTTCAGAGGGCCTGGATGAAAGAGAAGCTGAAAAGCCTGTAGAGCTAGAATAAGAGCCCTCATTTCCTTGATGTTGATATGTTCTTTTCTTTATGAAAGAGACCAAAGGCCATGCACCTTCTTTGACACAAACGTTTACCTCCAGCCTATGTCTGAGGCATCTGTGAACAACTCTTGAGTTAGCTGGGGCAGATGAAGATGAAGTCCTGGATTCAGAGAAAATTGCTGAACCCACCAAATGAGCTCGGATTTTAGGCATGAGAGAAGAGGGATCACAAACTCCAAAGAATGGGTATGCTGCATCCGAACTGATTTTAGGTACAGTAAACTCTCAGTTAACTGGAACTCAAGCAACCAGCAAAATATATTGAAGAAATACAGTACAATTTTCATGTGTTGCACTTTCTGCCCCCCCCCCCCCCCGCAGAAACATACCTTAAGTTTTTTTTAGAGTTTTAGTGTTTTAAAAAGGAAGATAGAATTAAATTCCTTCTCTCCCCAACCTGAGAACAAGTCAAACCAAACAAATTGTACAGGGTACAGTATTAGTCAGGCCTGTTTTTAATAGTAACTCTCAAGCCAGAAACTACAGTTATCCGGCATCTAACAATCCCCATGGGTGCTGGTTAACTGAGAGTTTACTGTACCACTGAAATTTCCTTATGTGGAGTTTTGGAAGGGGCAGCATAGGTATTATAGAAGCCATAAACCCTAGCAGTCTCAGAAACTCCCTGGCTGTAATGAAGGGAAGAGGCTGAATGCTTTCAAAGAAGGAAGTGAGGGACAGAAGTATTTTTCTGGTGGAAGAAAAACCATCATGAGGTCTGTTCTGAGCTTGCACCCCAGAAAGATGTCATCTTGTGACGGGGAAAGAAAAGATTTTTTGAAATTTATGGTGAACCCCAGAATTTGCAGGAGATAAATGGCAAACTGGAGATTTTGAATCAACTGTTCTGATTGAGGAGCCAGAAAAAGAAGATTGTCCAGGTATGGGTATACCTGAATTCCCTTCACCCTGAGGAAAGGAATCAAAGGGGCTAAACACTCTGTGAATACCCTTGGGACAGTTGAAAGTCCAAAAGGCAAGGCAGAGAACTGAAAGTACAAAGAAGCCACAGAGAAACATAAAAATTTCCTGCAAAGAGGATGGATAAGTATGTGAAGGTAGGCATCCTTGATGTCTAGAGAAGCCATGTAAGACTGAGGAGGAATCAAAGGAAACAAAGTAGGTATAGACAGCATGCAGAAAGTTGGTACTTCGAGGAAAGTGTTTAAGTGGGATAGGTCCAGAACTGGTCTCCAAGGACCATCCTTTCTGGGGACAAGAAACATTCTTGAGTAAAACCCCTGCCTTTTTAGTCCATTGGCACGTTGAATTGTGCCTTAAGAAAGTAATTCCCTTAGGACCTGTGGAGGCAAAGTCAACTGGTTTGTAGGGGCTGTGGAACACCCATGAAAGGAGGATGTTTTTTCCAAGTCATGAAATATCCTTGTTGGATCCTAAGTTATACTTGCCCAAGCTGGAAAAGAAAGGGACAGACATAGAGATAGAGGAGTAAGACTTGGAAGAGGTTGGTAGTCACAGAGTACTTGGCCTGGATGGAAAGGGATGCTGGGATGAAGGGCCAGAACCAAGTAGTCTTAGACTGTGGAGGTTTTTTTTGCAGTCTTTTTACATCTGGAAGAAGCAGAGGAAGAAGATGGGTGCATTTGTCTCCTAACAAAGGAAGTCTTAGTGTGAAAATTTCTGTGGAATTTTGGAACAGAGGGCTCAAAAAGGTGCTTCAAATTTTGAAGTCCCTTTCCCTTCTCTGGTAAGGACTTAAAAAAATCTGCAGCTGCAGAACCAAAACGAGCAGAGTTATCGAGAGGTGCATCCATCAATTTTGCGTTAATGTCATCTGGCAAAGGTTGACACCTCAACTAACAGTGCCTTCTAAGGACAGAGCCAGAAGCAGATGCTCTAAAGGATGCTCCAACTGCATCATAACTGCATTTAATAGAGTGTCTAGCCACTTGTGAAGAAGCTGCTAATAGAGACATAACCTAATTTCTTTAAGTCAGTGTCTGGAAGCTGTGAAAAAGCTTGAGAGGCCTGTGAAAGCAGGGTCAATGAATACTTGGACATGTGTGTTTGATTATAGCTCTGATAGCCAAAGTGGAAGAAGTATAAACACTCTTACCAAGTCTTTCCAAAATTTTACTCTCCTTCTCTGAAAGAAGAAGCTTTGAAGAAGGTGACAACCTACAGGACCTGTCTGAAGCCATGGGAACTACAGCTGGATCATGGATCATCTGAAGGACATTTATACAGGAATTTGCAGTTACCAGGCACCTTGTAGAACCTGTATGGCCTTTTAAGAGCAGAAGCCTGTGAATCAGGGGTCTTGAAAGTAGATGAAAAAGCACCCAAAAATTGCTGGCAAAACAGGAGACACAGCAGAAGGAGAAGGAGTTTCCATTTGTAAAAGGTTATAATACCTTTTTTGCTCTTCTGAGATCTGTGAGCAGTCCCACTAAAAAAAAAAAAAAAAAAAACTCTCTCATTCTGTTAATGGTGTCCCCAAAAGAAACAGGGAAATCTGCCCCATTGGACTCCTCCTCTGGAGAAGCATATTCTAAAGGGAAAGTAATTTTTGTAGAGTATGCCAAGAAATCCTCATCAGAGGAGAAATCATCATCATCAGGTAATTCTTGTTCCTTAACCCTTTTAACAGGAGAGGATGTGAAAGAAGAAACAGAAACAGAAGTGCAAGTCTTCAGAGTCATCAAAGCCTTAATCAGCCCCTGAGACAATGTATCCCAGTCAGGCTGTGGAGAGGAATGGGCCTAGGAATGTTTCGTTTTCTGTTTTTTCTTATTGATGAGTAAAGAAAGAACCCAATGTAGGCCTGGCTTCTGCGATGGACTCCGGAATCTGTTCCTTAGCTGGAATAAGAGGTACGTCCC
This sequence comes from Protopterus annectens, assembly GCF_019279795.1. Classification (NCBI taxonomy): domain Eukaryota; kingdom Metazoa; phylum Chordata; order Ceratodontiformes; family Protopteridae; genus Protopterus; species Protopterus annectens. Next base: position 422,495,246 of record NC_056751.1, read on the forward strand.
TGGGACCTTCAAGCACAATAAGCCATTGTTCCCCCTTGTCCATTCGAAATGGACGTCTGCCTCTGAGAACATGCCAAGGTCGATTCTTTAACGGCTTCTGATGAAGTACCCGCCGATGAACGGGACCCAAGTTCCAAATATAACTCTGGATCTTCACTAACCTCATGGAATACGTCGGTGGATAGAGGCACTGACGAAGAGGATTCAGGTCTAGGTTTACTGACTTTCCTCTTCATAATCAGCTCATCTAAGTACCCAAGGAAACCTCCATAATGTCTTTAGCTAGTCTTTTAAGTTGTTGATTCTCTAAATAAAGATACAAAGCCAAAAGTCAATTTTGCAATGTCTTTGGGACAAAGGCCTGACAAATGGAACAAGAATGAATGTTGTGATTGGGGCCTAGACAGAAAAGACACAGATTGTGGCTGTCTTTATGTGGAATTTGCCTTCCACACCTACATTTGCCTTTCATGGATGACATGAACTACGTAAAGAAGGCAGTAGAAAAGAAATAAATCCCCAATGGGGCACTTATCTGAAACCTGGCAGCAACCAACAAAATCAGGCAGCAGACCGACATACGAGTCAAGCATTCGGAACGGTGGCAAAAAAGTTCTGAGGATTGTACATGCAGACATCCTTTTATGGCTGATGCTGCCAGCACATACATGTGACATCCTAAGCACCCGCACTAGCTAAAAGCTGTTGTATGCTGTCTGGACACCGGGTCTCTTGTGTGGAGGACTTCCCATGTGTAAAGAATACTGCAGCACTGAATAGAAGGACATCTTCTTTTCTCTTGCTTCAACAGTTTACGCAAGATCACGGTAAGCACTCTCAGGGTTTGTGCACGACATACGAGCACAACTGCTGCTCGTACTTCCCTTATGCCATACCACATTCCTACGAGCTCTTCCCACAGTCCCTGCTGCAAGCACATGCAAGATATTTAATGACCAGCTCACTGAATACACTTGCCTGTCTACATCCATTGTTAATGAGCAGAGAGTTTTGTCGTGAGCAGACACTAAATAGGAGCGGTAGTCACAATCACAGCCACAGTGTTTCTGCATCCCAGGATATGTTATTACTCTCCCTGCAAATGTAATATTCGGTAAACAAAATCCTTTGTACTATTTAACTAAAAACTCTTTTTCTTTCTTTCTCTGGTTTATGTCAAATAAGATACAGTTATTTTTCCTTAGCATCCTAAACACTTTATTAAACCTGGATGTAAAGTTTTCAATTATGACTTTCAAATTAGTCAAGTGAGTGCAAACGGGTCTATATTACAACGTCGAACTCACAAGTGTTCGAACATTGTAATATCGAACCCAATAGTCTGAAATATGAAAATAGCGAGGCCACGGCACACCGATTTTTTTCCCAGGGAAAAAAAAAATTGGTGGGCAGTTTTCGGGGCTTTGCTATTTCCTCCACTGTGGTGCGATCTCAGAGTTGGTATATTTAAGTAGGTGGTTGTGGGTGGGCACAGCTCCCCCATGTTGTGGGGTGTGGGGGCGCAAAGCCCCCCACATTAGTTTAAGTTTAAAGTGTATGTTTTATTTATTTTTTGTAACGAACAGCGATTTTTTTCCCTGGGGGAAAAAAAAAATCGCTGTTCTGTGTTTTCGTTGTTACTAAGTTTTGAATTGTACGGTTCAACATTATAACGTTTGAACTCCTGTGAGTTCGACGTTGTAATACAGACCCAGTGCAAGCACAGAACATAACCAAAGCAAATAAGGCAAACAATAAGATGGACCCCTAAACTTGCCTGTTGCAAAGTTATGTTATCATGTATAATACTAAATTGCTTCAATTCCTCATTTTATGACTTTCCAAATTCTCTGAACATATAGCCAAACAACTGAAAAAAATATATGCAAAATATTGGCAACCTCTGCGACACAAAAACTTTTAGTTATGTACTCACCATAACTTCAGATGTTTGGGATCCATCTCGCCTACATTCTGACTGATGGGTTCGGAGCCGATCCCTCGGCTCCGACTATGCCAAAGAGCGAAGTCTCTTATTGGCTGAGCTTACTATATCCCAGGATGCACCACTACCAGTCCCCCAGATCTAGTTTGTCCGCATACATGCACACATGCACGCCCTGCTTATATAACATCGTCAGATGAAACAAGATAAAACAGTAGAACTCAAAACCGCTCAATCTCTTCTGATCTCCAAGGCAGGGGAAGGAGGGTGGGTATTAGGAATGTAGATGGATCCCAAACATCTGAAGTTATGGTGAGTACATAACTAAAAGATGTTATGTGATCCTATCTCGCCTACATTCTGACTGATGGGACAGCGTCCCTAGCACCTGAATCCTGGGTGGCTCACTGGAAAACACTCCTGAGTACCGTGGAACCAAATGATGCTCGTCCTTTAGATGCCACATCCAATTTGTAGTGGGAAATGAAAGTGGGATTGGACCAAGTAGCCGCAGCACAAATCTCCGATATAGCGAGCTTGGAATGAAAAGCTATAGAAGTAGCCATAGCCCTGGTAGAATGAGCTTTAATAGATGTTGTAAGTTGCTTATTCAAGAAGAATAAGCCTGAGTTATGCAATCTCTAATCCATTTGGAAATAGTAGCTTTTGTGATGCTGTCGTCCAATTTATTATCTGAGAAGGACACAAACAACTGGTCTGACTTACGAAGTTGCTGAGTCCTGTCTAAATAGAAGCGTAATTGCCTGTGAACATCCAATTTATGGAAAGTATATTCTGCTTCATTGGAGAAATTTGGGAAGAAAACTGGTAGCTCTAGAGACTGTTGGAGACAAAGATTAGAACAGACCTTAGGGACAAAGGCTGGATTAGGCCTAAGAGATACTCTGTCCTTGTGGAAAATCAAGTACGGTGGTTTAATGGACAGGGCTTGAAGCTCTGAAACTCTTCTTGCAGAAGTAATTGCAACTAAGAAAGCAGTTTTCCAAGACAGATATTTTAACTCACATGTAGCAGCCGGTTCGAACGGGAAGATGTCAATGCACGAAGCACTAAATCTAGATCCCACGGAGGCAGGATGATAAACTGGGGGTCTCAACAGACCCGCACCTTTAATGAATGTTTTGCACAGTCTGCAGCTCATCAATGGAGGATCCATGGACTCGTGAAATTTAGAGATTGCCGCTAGTTGGACTTTAATAGTAGAGACAGAAGATCCCTGATTAAATAGGGATGTTAAAATTTCAAAACCTCTGGGATAGGAGCAGTGATAGGGTCTAAGCCCTTGAGTTGAGCCCAGATAGCAAACCTCTTCCACTTACTGAGGTACAATTTGTTAGTGGTGGGTTTGTGGGCGAAGATAAAATGTGAACAACTTCGGGTCTAGTGTGTGACTTCTGGCTAAAGTCGGAAGTGGAGGAGCCAAGCTGTCAACTTCAAAGATCGAAGGGACTGATGCTGTTGTCCCGACTGATGAATTAGCAGGTCCGGAATTAGGTCTAAAGTCCACGGACCGTCCACGCATGTTTCTTCAGGTAAGGAAACCATACCTGACGAGGCCAGTATGGGGCAATCAGTATCATTGGACCCCAATTGGGAAGCTTTTGAATGACTTTGGAGAAGTGGAATCGGAGGAAAGGCATAAAGTAGCCCTGTTGGCCAAGGTTGTGCTAGAGCATCCATAGCTGGTACTCCCTGATGTGGAGTCAAGGAGAAAAACCTTTGCACTTGGTGTTCAGTGGAGTTGCAAAAGGTCGCAGCAATCGGGGCCCCATCTCCTGAAAACCTCAGCTGCTACTGTTTGTTTAGGGACCACTCGTGAGGAGAGAGAATTGTCCTGCTCAATTTGTCCGCCAATATATTTGATTTCCGAATGTGGGTCGCTACCAAAAGCGGTTGGTAGCTACAGCCCATTCCCACACCCTCATGGCCTCTCTGCAAAGGGGTAAGATCTGGTCCCTCCTTGTTTGTTCAGGTACCAGACCACCGACATGTTGTCTGTGTGGATGGCGATGATGCCCTGAGGAAGAAACTCGTAAGGCCTGTAGGGATAGAAGTACAGCCCTCATCTCCAACACATTGATGTGGAGAAGAGCTTGTCTGGAAGCCAGGGGCCCTGAACCAACCTGCCCAGACAATGCCCCCCCCACCCTATCTGGGAGGCATCTGTCGTCAGGGTAACCACTGGAGAGGGAATAACAAAGGGGCTTCCTTGATTTAGATTGGATGTCTGAAGCCACCAGCGAAGGTCCCGTTTGCATGTTTCCGTAATCATGATGTGATGATTGAGGGGAAGATCCTGAAAGGACCATTGAGTTGACAATAGCCACTTGAAGAATCCTCATGTGCAATCTTGCCAGAGGAACTAAAAGAACCGTGGCAGACATTGAACCTAAAACTTGTAGAACCATCCTGGCTGGGGCTTTGGATCTCGAGATCAGAGCTTGAACTTGGCCTGTAAAGTTTGGATCCTTTCGGCAGGAAGAAAGACGCGCATCAATTTTGAGTCTATCTCTGCTCCTATGAACCTTATGCGCTGAGAGGGCAGCAAGACAGACTTTGACCAATTGAATGTAATCCCAGGGTAGCACCCAGGAGATGGTGGCTTTGAGGTTGTCCATTAGTAGATGCCTGGTGGTGGCAGTCAGGAGCCAGTCGTCCAGATAGGGAAACACTTGGAATCCAAGACTTCTCAGGTGAGCCGTCACTACTGCCAAACACTTGGTGAACACCCTGGGGCTGTGGTGAGACCAAAGGGCAGAGCACAAAATTGGTAATGACTGACTCCCAGGCTGAAGCGCAGATACCTCCTGGACGCCTGATGTATCGGTATGTGATAATAGGCGTCCTTGAGGTCTATGGAGCACATCCAAACATCCTTTTCCAACAATGGGAGAATGGATTGTAACGTGACCATTCGGAATTTGGATTTCGTGACGGATTGGTTCAGTCTGCTGAGATCCAATATTGGTCTCAGGTCCCCTGTCTTTTGGCACTAAAAGAACCTGGAGTAATTTCCTGATCCGATCTGGTCTGTGGGGACGGTTGGATGACTCCTTTTTCTAGCAGCTTTAAAGCTTCTGCGGCTGCCATTTCCCTTTGACTGGGTGGTGGGTCCGGGATTTTTTTTGCACGGTGGGGGTGAGTATGTGAATGGGATGGTGTAACCTCCGGCAATGATCCGAAGCACCCATCTGTCCTGAGTGATTGACTCCCAGGCTTTTAGGTGCTTGGCAAAACGACACCCGACTGGCTCGAGCAGCACAGCCGGGCAATCCCTCATGATGTGTGGGAGGCTGAAGAGCCACGAAAGGACTCGGGTCTCCAGAATTGCGGGGCCCTCTGCCGCCTCTGGGACGGCGTCTCCCAGAAAAATTTCCCGTCCTCTGCCTCTGGAAGGGAATCTCCCTGCTGTTGGGGAAAAACTTAGATTTGGAACCACATCTTCCCCCTTTAGCCTTGGGTAAGGCCGAAAGGGAGTGGAATAACGGGCACCTACGGCAGATAAAGTTTTTCCCTCTTGCTCACAGCGGTAAGGGTGTCTTTAACCTTCGGTCCAAACAAAGAGGACCCATCAAAGGGAGCGTCGAAGGAAGACTTGAAGGCCTCCGAACTGACACAAGCGGAGCCAGGCTTGTCTCCGTAGAGCCACGCCTGTGCCTGCCGCTCTACCCGCCGCATAGGAAATGAGCCTCATGGACGAGTTAGAAATTGACGGGATAGCCAACTGAGAGCTAACCGACTGGGCTAGCTGCTCAGGTAGGTTACCTGAGAGGAATCTGACAACTCCTTGACCAGATCCCTCTGAAGCCTGGTAAAATGTGCCAAATAATTCAGAGACCTTAAAGTAAAGGCCGCTGAAGTCAGGGTGCGCTTCACCTGTCCATGCTCCTAGACTCCTTATTAGGAGGATGGACGGACGTTGAAGCCTCTGCCACGCCTGTTGTGTAGCAGATGCCACCACCATGGCATCTACAGCCACGCCTTTAGTGAGGAACTCCTTCTCGGGGGGAGCAGACAAAAATTTATTTGGACGAGAAGGGACTGGTTCCACGGTATCTGGATGTTCCCACGCCCTCCGACAAACTAAATCCAGAAGCTCGTCGGGCGGAGACACCCAGGAGGCGGAGGGCTGAGCCCCAAAGGCCTTGAGGAGCACTGACTCATCAGCAGAGGGGGGTTTGGATATCCAGCCGCCTCGTTGTTTGAGGATCTCTAAGATGTCTGCAAATGAGACATCATCCGAGGACGACTTCGGGGACCCCTCTGCATCATCCAGATCAGTGTCCGATGTAATAGACTCAGGGGAGTCCACGTGCTTCCTCTTGCACGATCTCTTCCTAGGGGGTTCCTCTGAAGACAACTCAAGAACCCTCAGGAGGAGGGGAACCCCAATGGGGGTAACCTCAGGCCCAGGGGCTCCGCTGCCTACGGACAGGGGAACTGCCAAAGACCCAGTCTCCACGCCCAGGGAAGGTGCCGGTAAAGCCGGAGAGATGGCCGAAGACTTGGCCAAGGCACTCCTCATGGCTCCGAAAGAATCCTGGGAGTGTCCGGTCCCCATAGCCATGATAGCCGACGGAAGTCCCGCAGCCGAAGCACCGAGAGGGAGGCTCGGAACCGAAGCATCGGTCCCAAACACCACCCGGGGTCCAGCCGAAGAAGTCCGTGTACCAAACTCGGACCCGAAGGCCCGGGTTGGAGTAAGGGTCGGAGCCGACCCTAAGATCTCCACCGGCTCCAACAGCACCTGCTCACGGAGCCAAGCAGTCGGAGGAGGAATGGCAATGGGTGGGCTATCGGCTCCGAAGCCAACTGGGTCGGAACAAACAAATTTTTGGAAGACTGGGGACTGGAATAGTCTTTGGAGCACCCTGTCTATATCTGAATCCGACATCCTCGAGACCGAGAGGAAACTGAACGGGTTCGAGGCCTCTCCAACGGCCCCAAAGGGCTAGGGGACCGGCTCGAGGCGACTCGATGACTATCGGCCGAAGGAATACACACACTAGATTCCATCGGTGCCGAGGTGGACTTGGCGCCGAGGAGGAAGTGTCTGGCCGGGCGACCCTTGTCGGCTCCGCGGCCAGTGAAGCCGACGAAGGTGACCCCCCTCTCGGTGCCCCTGCCATCGGCTCGAAGCCAGAGGAGTCGAGACTGGTGGCATCGAGGCAGACCGTTCATCCTCGGCTCCAAGTCCTTGGAGCCGAAGGAGGCCTGCCTATGTCTCTTGGCGGTCGGATCCGACGGACTGGTCGGAACCGACGCCCTTTTCTTTTTAGCCGGAGAAGGAGAGGATGCCAAGGCTTCTTCAAAAGAAGGTTTAATTAACCCCTTAAGAATTAATTTATTTTTCCTCTCCTGGAGGACCCTTGAGGAAAAAGCGTGACACACGCTGCATGACTCCTGTAAGTGTTTTGCACCCAAACAATACACACAGAGCGAGTGATCGTCTGTGATGGACATTTTAAAACTGCATTTGGTGCATTTTTTAAAGGCCGAAGGCCTAGGATTTTGAGACATTATGGAAAAGTGATTTTGACAGAAAAAATACAACTGACTTTCTGTTTAACACTACCTAATAATAGGTTACAGTTATCGCTTTGCAAATAACAAGGGTATTTTGAAACCCTGTAAGTTTTTAAGGGAGGTTGACTGACCTGGAAGGCCCTAAGATGAAGGAGGCCTACCAAACTCAACCCAATCACACAACAAGTCTTTAACCAACTCCAAACACACACAAAAGTGAAAATTAGCCGTTAAAACAGCTTTTTGTGAATAGAACAAGAAATTCCTGACAGAAAAAGTTAGTAAAATTACTACTTAGCTCAGCCAGCTCGAGACCACGTCTTCGCAGATTAGCGGCAAACGAGATCTGGGGGACTGGTAGTGGTGCATCCTGGGATATAGTAAGCTCAGCCAATAAGAGACTTCGCTCTTTGGCATAAGCGTGCCGAGTCGGAGCCGAGGGATCGGCTCCGAACCCATCAGTCAGAATGTAGGCGAGATAGGATCACATAACATCTACACTTAATTGTGAAATAGGCTGTGTCAGTCATGAAAAGGTAGCATACTCACCTTTGATGCAGGAAGCTGTGGGTTCTATTTCTACATCAAGGAAAATCAATTGCGGACACTGCGATGCAGCATAAGGGGGATGCTGCACTTCAGAGTGTGCCATCCTTTTGGATGAGATGTTAAAAGAGAGGCCCCATTTTCTTGAGTTGGTGACAGCTCAGATGGTTGTAAAAGATCCCATAGCACCTGTCAAAAAAGAGCAGGGCAAGTTCCCTGATGCCTTGACCAAAGTTCCACTAGAAGTATAAATACTACCTTGGGCCTCCCCTGAAAAGAGGCTACTAGCCTAGTGGGACTAAACCGATACACAAATGATAAATAAAAAAATAGGCTATTTTTTTTTTTTTTTAAAGAATCATATAAGCATTGCGATACACCATATATGATGTACAAAAGACATTAATAAATATAACATTTTCTGCAAACAGCTTCAAACGAGGAGTCAAAAACTGCCGAAATTTTAGAATGAAAAAAGCATTTTGTCAAATTAGATTTTTACAATTAAAGCATTAGTCAGCCAGCTCTAGTGGCATAGAAGGATAAAGCCCTGACTATGGCCCAGATGACACAAGACTGATTAGCAGCTTGGGCTCTGGGAGGAGCTGGCAGGGAAGAATAAGCATTCCCATCCGGGGGGGGTGCAAAGCCAGCCATACATTGCCATAATCCTTCGGCAGAGGAGCAGTGATGTAAATGCCACCCAAGGGGAGTGCACAGAAGCATATACTCACATGGAGAAGGCATTGTGGGCCTCTACTGTAATACAATTCACATGTTCCCCGACTCATGGTATGGGCCAGGACATTAAAAAAAAATGCTCTCTGTTACTGGGGTGCCAGTTACGGCACAGATCACCCCATGGCAGCCTGACTGACAGCCCACTCCAGACAGCTCTTACCCCAATGCCAGGTAAAAGTAAAATTCCCAAGTAAGGTACCAAATGGGCTGTATCTAACTGGGGGAGGCTTAATGTCAGACTGCAAGGGAGCAAAATTCACACAGGGGAAAATAAGCATATGTCTTAGAAACTGAATTAATCAAGAGCGGTCCTTATTTTAACATTTGATACGGTATATATTCTATTTGAATGAAAACTGATCATTTCTACTCAAAATTGATACAAATTAACTTACACAGTACAACTTCTTGGTAATTTATGACTATCACAAACTTCTTTTGGTAGATATAAAATCTTTTAAAGCAAAATCATATACAATCAAGTTTTCAGACATGGGAAACTTGTCAAAGATTTTCTGATTTACAAGCAAAATACCAAATTTCTTTATTACAGGTTATTTTATTTCCATTTAGTAGCTGGGTGGGTGAACTATTCCATTATCCTTTTTCAGTCACAACTCAGGTACCACAAGTGGTAAAAAACATAAAATAAACAATACAAGGTATGAAGACAGAGTACACAGGTAAATAAGGCTATATGGTTAAATACATGTAGTCCAAAAGTGTATAATTAATTATTACAATAAAACATTAGTAAATTTATTTACAGATGTATAAACATTTAAGTTCCTTGTGACCAAAAACACAGTATATACTAAGGTAAGATGTGCAAGCAGTAAAGTATATACAAATAAGGTATCTATAGAGCTAATAGGTATTTACTTTAGCAATATTGCCACTGTCTTAAAAACATTTGCAAGCAGATTCAGAGTGTAGGCATTAAGGGCTTTTTAAAAGGTTTCAGTGGAATCTTGATTTTTGACATCTGAAGAAAAATGTTTTCAGGTTGCTTGCTGGTCCTAATCTTGAAAAGGCCATGTTGCCTATTGTGGTTTTTGAAAATGTGTGTAGAATGGATAAGCGGTTATCCTGTAAGTTTCATAGTTTATATACAATCTCATAAACTGGACGTTTCCTCTTTAAATGGTGGCGATATGCTTATTTTAGAACTTTGAAGATCAATGAGCTGAGAAGAAAGATAGCCCTATTATTCACCGTGAGCCAGTCAGCGCTTTCCAGAAGTTTACACTGATGGAGTAAAGGGGGTGGGGTACCAGTATAGCTCTATAGATTTTATTCTCTACCATTTGTATTATGGTGGAATTATAGGCTAAAGACCAGAAAGGGAAGCCCATATTCTAATTTAGGTTAATAGCACAATTTTGGAAACTGAAATGTGTGCCTTAAGATAGAGAGGATGAGTGATTTGCTACAAAATTTGAAATGAGCAAGGACTTTGTTGACAGTAATGTCTGTTTGTAAAGGACAGAATTGGGTCTAAATTTAAGCCTAGATATTTCTGTTCATTTGTGCTGGGTACACTGTTACCCATGAAATCTGTTACAAGAATGGGAGGAATATTAGGTAACTTTTTGGATTTACAGAAAACCATGCAATTTGTCGTCTTCTTTTTCTGCTAAACAAACACTATATCACTCTGGGACTACTTGCATAAGTGGGTGAAGTCCATTTGTAGCTCACTTTTGATGTTACTGTGGTTATTGCTGGTTTGTAGGGGAAGTATGTTATCTGCTGTCATAGTCAGTTTTAGGTACGACAGTTCAAGGGGAAGGTAAATGACAAATGGGAAGAATAACAGTGGTCCAAGAACCAATCCATGAGGTACACCCATACCAAATAGTATGACAGAGGAAAAAGTATTGTTCAAACAAACCTGGAATATCTGTTCTGGAGGTTGCTTCTGAATCACTGGATTGTGTTTTTACCAAAGCTTAATACTTCTAGCTTCTTGAGAAGGATGTTACGGTTTATATTTTCAAAGGCCCTGGTCATGACCAAGAACAGGCCTGCAGCTTAGGTCAGAATACAGGTAATATTTGAGTAAGATACAAAAGTTTGATAAGGTTATTAAAAACAGAGACATATATTAGGCCAAGCTGTTGCTCACTCCTTGATAGTAGAGGCATTCTCAAGTGCTTGAAAATTCTGGCTAATACAGTTAGTAAGACATAAGTATCAGTCCAAGCCAAATAATTAGTACTAAGTTGTTGTGGTGCCGCTGAACCAAATAATTTGTACCAAGCTACTATTGTAGCACCTGACCCAAACAACTTGTACCAAGCTGCTGTTTGTAGCACCTGACCCAAACCACTTGTACCAAGCTGCTGTTGTAGCACCTGACCCAAACCACTTGTACCAAGCTACTGTTGTAGCACCTGACCCAAACCAGTTGTACCAAGCTGCTGTTGTAGCACCTGACCCAAACCACTTGTACCAAGCTGCTGTTGTAGCACCTGACCCAAACCACTTGTACGAAGCTGCTGTTGTAGCACCTGACCCAAACCACTTGTACCAAGCTGCTGTTGTGTCAATAAGCCAAGTTGGTAATCACTGCTTCAAAAATCCGTTACTTATTGCATCAATTTTACTGACCTTTGTACCCCTCATTTACTAATACTGTACACACATAGTTGTAACACTGATGCTTTAACTCATTGTTTATCTTAGTATTCTATGATATAGACCCTTCCTACAAATTCATTTCATTACCACTCATTAGTACTCACTAATTCACATGAACAAATTATCATGAAGTTACACTTTACCTCACTGTCATGATGGCAGCCAGATTGCAATAGGAGCATTGAGTCAGTGCAAGAACTAATTCATGCTCACTCTATACTGTTTGATTCCTCCTAAAACGATCCCATATGGAAGAAGTACAAGTACCCACTAACCTTGGAGGCCAACCTCTCTCCAAGGATCCTAGACTGTAACCAGCATGATGCCATTTTCAACAATCACCTCACATAGCCATGCCCACCATTTCCTAGACAAATGAATAAGCTAAGACTTCTTAAGCTCAAATATTTAAGTCCCTACCCTAAATCACAAAGGCCTCCAAGACAATGGTTTGGTATATGGGACACTAAGCACCACACTAAAGTACAGTTTTGTACCTACCATAAATGTAGATGTTCGAGTGTTCACACTGCTGCAGTCATCACACTTGGGTTATCCTGCCATCAGGTGGTCCCGCAGTCGGCCCGAGTTCCAAAGTCTTGGTCTGGCGTCAGTTGCTATCGCTTCTTCCCTGACGTCAGTGCACCAGGGGTATATAAGAGGCATCCGACGCCATTTTCTTCAGTTTTTCTTGCCCCAGATGTCAGGTGCCCCCTAGTAGGTGGGCAATACATATTGCCAATGAAACAAGTACAGAAAATACAAATAATACCTTCAGTTATAAGCAAGTACACCACAAAGGTTGTATCAGATAGAAAGGTATAGAAAAGTTCAGCTAGTCCAGAGGGGATGGAGGGAGGGTAACCTGGACTGCAGCAGTGTGAACACTCGAACATCTACATTTAAGGTAGGTACAAAAGTGTACTATGTTCATCGTGTTACACTGCTGCAGTCATCACACTTGGGTTGAATCCCAAAGCTAAGGATGGGTGGTGGAGTTAAACAGGGTTTGGAGAAGCTAGTAGGCCCTGCAGAACTGCAGTGGCAAAACCAGCTCTAGTCTTAGAGTACAGGGGTAAGGGATAGTGCTTGGTGAAGGTGTGCACTGAACTCCAAGTTGCAGCTTCCAAAACATCCTTGGTTGGTACCCCACTGAGAAAGGCTGTTGATGTAGCAGTAGCCCTGGTGGAGTGGGACTTAATGCTAGCAGGTACCCATGATGTGTGTAACAGAAACGTATACAATGCCCTATCCATTTTGAAATGGTCTGTTTTGAGATAGCTTTTTCTTGTGACCCTGTAGCATAGGATACAAAGAGCTGATCAGATTTTCTGAAAGCCTTAGTTTTATCCAAGTAGTAGCATAATTGCCTGTGAATGTCCAAAGAGTGCAGGAATCTTTCTCCTTTGTACTGAGGGTTTGGGAAAAAGGTGGGCAAATGAATGGTTTGGTTTAGGGCCACACTGGATGCCACCTTTGGCATAAAGGAAGGGTTAGTCCGTAGAGCGACTCTGTTTTGATGAAAAATGAGGAAAGGCTCCACTGCCATTAGGGCCTGTAGCTCTGAGACTCTTCTAGCTGAAGTTATTGCTAGTAGCAGGGCAGTTTTCCATGATAGAAACTTTATCTCGGCTGAAATAGCTGGTTCAAAGGGCGGTAGTGTAAGCTTTTCCAGAACAAAGTTGAGATCCCAAGTTGGTGTTGGTGCTCTCCTGGGTGGTCTTATGTTCTTAGCCCCTCTGAGATACTGTCTTAGGAGTGGATGTGAAAATAAAGGAGGATCCGTGTTGTAGTGAGCTGAAATCGCTGAGGCGTGGATCTTAATAGATGAAAAAGAAAGTCCTTTGTGCAACATCTCAGTTAAGTATCGCAGAATCTGAGGAATGTTTGGAACAAGGGGATTTTGGCCTTTAGCCTGGTTCCAGGCGTAAAATCTTTTCCATTTGTCTGAATAGGCTTTCCTGGTGCTGGGCCTCCTGGCCTCCAGAATGACATCCATAACAGCTTTAGATAGAGGTGTTGGCTGGTTGTTTAGGTAATTTGCCATGCAGCCAGATTTAAAGTCTTGAGCTGGCTGTGTAGAATCTGATTGTTTTGCTGAGTGAGCAGGTGAGGAATTTGGGGTAAAATCCATGGTGGGCCATGGGCCATGTTCCTTAGTATTGGATACCAGTGTTGGCGTGGCCAGTCTGGAGCAATGAGTATCATTTGTGGTCTCTCTAATCTGACTTTCAGCAGCACCTTTGCTAGAAGAGGCAGTGGAGGAAAAGCTGTTAATGTTTTCCAAATGAATGAGAGGGCGTCCACCTTCCAAGCTAGTGGGTGGAATGTCCTTGTGCAAAATTTTCGAAGTTGGTAGTTTTGGGGGTTGGCAAACAGATCTATGTCTGGGTGTCCCCATTTTTGAGTTATCATTGCAAATACTTGTGGATCCAGTTTCCACTCGTGGGGATCCATGATGTTTCTGCTTAGGTCATCTGCCAATGTGTTTTTCTGTCCTGGCAGGAATTGTGCTTGAAGATGAACTTGGTAGGTCAGTGCTGTGTTCCACAAGGTCATTGCTTGCCTGCATAGGGGGTAGGAGTGTGTGCCCCCTTGCTTGTTTATGTACCACATAACTGTGGTATTGTCCGTCTTTATTAGAAGTTGTCCTGGATGTAAGAGGTCCTTGAAAGCTGTTAGGGCATTCTGTACAGCTAGCATTTCTTTTTGATTGATATGCAGATGCCTTTGATCTATGTTCCATTTGCCCTGAATGCACTGTCCTGCCATGTGTGCTCCCCAGGCATAGTCCGATGCATCTGTTGTTATAGTTTGCCTGGTTGTGGGCAAGGTGAAAGGCTGACCCTTGTTGAGGTGACATGCCTGTGCCCACCATAGGAACTCCTGTTGAAGGCAGGGAATGAATGGAATCATTGTTTCCAAGCTGTGGCTGTGCTGTGTCCATACGCTCTTCAGGTACCATTGTAATTTCCTCATATGCAGTTTTGCAAACGGTATTAGGAGTATTAAAGATGCCATGAATCCCAAGGCCTGCAGAATTTTTCTTGCAGGGAGTTGGGTCTTTGTTGCCATCATTTTGAAATATTGAGTCAGCTGTTGTTGCCTGTCTGGCGTGAGATAAGCCATCTGGGCCGTTGTATTCAAGCTGGCACCCAGGAATGTTATGTTCTGTGAGGGCACTAGTTTTGATTTCTTTTCGTTTACTGTGTACCCTAGGCAACTTAAAAGGTGTTTGACAAACGCCAGATGCTTTAAAAGAATGTCCTTGCTTTCTGCTTGAATAAGGCAGTCGTCCAGGTATGGGTATATCTGAATTCCTCTTTGTCTGCAGTATGCAATTACTGGTGCCAGGCATTTTGTGAAGACCCTGGGCACAGTAGATAAGCCAAAGGGCAGTGCAGAGAATTGATAATGAGTTGAACCTGCAATGAAGCGGAGCTATCTTCTGCAATTTTGTCTGATAGGGACATGCAGGTATGCCTCCTTGAGATCCAACGTTACTAGCCAAGCCTTTTTGCCCACCATGGGAAGAAGCTGCTGTAGTGTTAGCTTCTTGAATTTGGGTACTTGGAGATAGGTGTTTAGAAATTAAAGGTCCAGAATGGGTCTCCAGGCTTTGCCCTTTCTGGGGACTAGAAAGACTCTTGAGTAAAATCCTTGTCCTTTCTCCTGTGTAGGTACCTGTTGAATGGCTCTCATGTCCATGAGAGCTGTAATTTGTTTTTGTGCCTCTGCCCATTGATTTCGTGGCAGGTTTGGCATTCCTTTTATCCTTGGCAAGGTGTGAAAGTGGAGTCTGTATCCTTGTGAAACAATGTTTAGGACCCATTTTTCTTTTGTAATGATGTGCCAGTTGTCTGCAAAAAGTGATAATTTTCCTCCCAAGGGAGCTGCAAAGAGAGATTTGCTTGGCAGTCTGAGGGTTAAGTCATTGTGTTTGTCTTCTGTTAGCTTGGGGCCTGTCTTCTCCTCCTTTCTGGGTAGCGGCACCCCATTGGCGAGGTTTGTAAGGGCCTTGTGGCTGACCTCTGCCCCTTGGGCATCTGTATTTGCCCCTCTGTGGTCTGTCAGATGCTGGAAAGGACCAGTTTTTTGTTGGCCAGTTTCTGCTGAACCGAGGGGGTTGAACCTGTAAAAAATCCTTGACCGTCTGCATAGATTTTGTCTTATCCTCCATTTTCTTTAAAACCTCTTCTGCCTTCACACCAAATAAAACATCCTGCTGTAAAGGTGCATTCAATAACTTTGCTTTAACATGATCAGGCAGGGTTTGTTCTTTTAACCAAGCATGTCTGCGTATGACAGACCCAGTCACTGCTGCTCTACAGGAAGCTTCCAATGAATCAAATCCACATTGTAAAGTATGTTTGCCCACCTGTTCAGCTGCATGTAACAGATCCTGCATTTCCTTGAAATCAGGCTGCTCTGAATGTGTGCTCATTTTTTGTTTTAATTGAGACATTAAGGATTGTTGATATTTTAGCATGTGAAACTGGCAATTTAAGGCTCTCATAGCTAGAGTAGCTGAGGTGTATACCTTCTTTCCCCATCTATCTAGTGCTCTGGAATCCCGTTCAGAGGGTACAGGATTTTTAGCAATGGAGGCCTTAACCCCTTTGGGACCCTGGGAAATTGTTTCTGGGTCAGCAACAGGGCTTTTATATAGGAATTTGTGTGAGTCGGGGACTCTGTAGTATATCTGTCTGGTTTGGCTGGAGCAGGAGGTAGAGAGTCTGGGTTAAGACTAGATTCTAGGTAAACATCATCCACAATGTCTAACACAGGAGGGATAGCAAGTGGTTTGTGATGGGGAAGTAAAAGGAACTCTCAGAGCCTTTTCTTAGAATCAGAATAATTCTGGCCTTCCCAGTGGAAATGTTCCGTCATAGTATGTAAAGTTTCCCCAGAGGAGTAGTCTTCTGGAGGAGATGCTGAGGGAATAGACCCTTCAGTATCAGAGTCTTCATAAGGGGGAAAAGAGTATTGCTGTTCCTCAGAAGAATCTGAGGAAATTGAAACCTGGTCAGAGGAAGCATAATCCTCCTCTTGTCTTGGCCTTTTTTCAGGAGGGGGATGGGAACCCCTGATTAGGGTAATTAAATCTTCAGCCATCTTAAGCATCTGTTTCTTAGGCATGGGGCCTTGTACTGGAGACTGATGTACAGTCTTTTTAGATTTTAATGGAGTTTTAAGCTTAGCATAAGATTTAATAGTGAGTGTAGTCGGTCTGAAGACACCTTCTGCAACCGAAGGCATTTCTACTGCACCGGAATCTCCTTCTGCTATGGAGTCGGAAGGGCCTAAAGAAGAAGGCTGCGCCGGCCTAGTACTCTCCGCTTGTGAATCAGAAGCCATCTGGGGTTCTAATTCAGCGGTCGTCAGGGGCTGCGTAGGAGCCTCACTGAAAACCGTAGAACCGGCAACAGGCCCTGCAGAGACCTCGGAGTCTGGTTTAGGTCTAGGCTGCCTATCCTTATCCTTGCCTTTTTTATGCATGCCGGTTGTCGGTTGCTCCGACGGCATGGTATAATTAAATTTCCTATCAAAGTAATGTCGGGCGAAATCGAACAGACGTTTGATAGTTCGTTTATTAAACCTAGCACAAAACCGACAACCTGAGACATTGTGGTCTGGGCCTAGGCAAGGAATACAGTAGGAATGAAGTCCTTATGAGGTATCTGCTTCCCACAAGAAGTGCAATTGTTAACTTTTTCTGACATCGGACTGAGGCAAGAAAAGGTTCCCCAACGGGGTACTTAGCTTTACTGAAGACTTTGGTCTGAAAATCTCAGGAGACGGCCGACCGGCACTTGCGAACTGCTTCTGCTTCGGGCACCGCGCGGCAAGAAAGACTAAAGAAAATGGCATCAGATGCCTCTTATATACCCCTGGCACACTGACGTCAGGGAAGAAGCAACAGCAACCGATGCTGGACCAAGACTTTGGAACTCGGGCCGACTGTGGGACCGCCTGACGGCAGGATAACCCAAGTGTGATGACTGCAGCAGTGTAACACAATGAACATCAGGCAAGCAAAATACACAGATACTACAGAAAGCACAATTAAAAAAGGGGGTCTCTCAACTGGCAGCTTAAAGCCCTTAAGGCAGCAAAGCCAAGACAATGCTTCTGTAATGTCTTGGTCATAGGTGACTCCATAGTCAGATGTACAGATGCACCACTGAACAGGCTGAGCAAGGACAGAAAGTACAGTTGTGTAAGTAAACTTACCATAACAGTAGATACTCGAATAATCACTGCTGCAGTAGCCTGAGCAATATGGGTTATATCCTGACAAGAATATAACAGCCAGCTAGCATCCAAAAGTTTCAGGACACCTTCCACGCACCACAACTCAAGCAGCTCAACCTGAGCTGACTAAAAGACATGTTTAGGTGAAAAACCCTTCACAGATTTCCCTGTCAACAGGGAGAGGGAGGCTGAGCCCTCAAAAGGCAAAGCCAAGAACAAAAAATAAATGTCCACACCCTGGCATAAAAAGCACACTTAAAAACAAGGGTAGTGGAGGGAAGGAGTGGCTACTGCAGCAGTGATCATTCAAGCATCTACTGTTATGTTAAGTTCATAGGTAGGTACTAGGCTATCTGGTCGAAGGCATTTATAAGCCTAGCTGGAATGTGTTGGCTTTCGCCGCCCCCTTAGATTAGTTCCCTGTGCCTCTGTCCAGCAGAGCCATTGAAGTGATCCCTGGGGTAAACTTTCTGTTTCCCATCCACTCATCAAGGTTTCTCCTGAAGAGGGTTAGTGAGGAGCTCTGCCTAATGTAGATTGGAATCTTGTTCCAGAGCATGGAAAGTCTCTGGGACAGGAACCTATCCCTCCAGCACATCCTATTTATTGTTGTGGTGAGGTTTAGATCCTCGGAACGTGTGGCTCGAGGGGATATGGTTTTCTTTAGGTGGAGCATGTCCATTAATTCTGGGTTGGACATGACCTTGTATTTCAGGCAGAGATCCCCTCTGAGTAGGCGGTATGCAACAGAGTACAGCTGGAGTTTCTTCAGTTGAGCTGCATAGGGCATCTTCTTGAGGCCAGTGATCCTCTTGGTGAGGTACGTCTGTGGTCTTTCCAGTTGTTGCAGGTGTCTTGTAAGGTACATACCAAATGGGGCACTGTACTCTATGATGGGTCTGATAAGTGATGCGTTGAGGGGTCCAATGACCTCTTTCGATCTGGATTCAAACCCTTTTGTGATTAGGTGGGCCACATAGAAGGATTTTCTAACCACTTTGGCAATGTGATTATCAAAGGAGAGGTTACTATCTACTTGGGTCCCCAGATCCCTTATTACATTTTCCGTATTTAGGAGGCTACCACCTATGTGGTAGTTTGTGGGTACTTTGTTTTTTCCAAAGGGGATGACTATGCACTTTTTGGCATTTAGCTTGAGGCCATGGTTTTGAAAACATGGTATCTGTCTCAGTGAGACCCTTTTGGAGGATGTCTGTGTCAGCCTGAGAGTCAATTATAGCCCCTAGTTTGCAGTCGTCTGCGAACTTGGTCAGCCATAGTCCTCCTGTGCTTGTCTGTACCTCTGAGAAGTATATGCCAAACAGGAGGGGTCCTAGGACTGAGCCCTGGGGAACGCCACTTTGTAACCGGTTTAGAGTCAGACCTAGCTCCCGCAACTCTTACCATGCCGGTTCTGTCCGTGAGCCAGTTGGCAACCCATCTCGTGACGTAGGGGTTTATGTTCAGGCTGGTGAGCTTGTCTATAATACCTGAGAGGGGAATGGAGTCGAAGACCTTTGCAAGGTCTAGGTAGGCTGTGTGGACAACCTTTACCTCGTCTAGAGCCTTGGTAACTGTGTCAAAGAAGTCCACCAGGTTTAGGAGGCATGATCTGCCCTTAAAGCCGGACTGGGTAGGGTCCAGTATTTGGAGGTTTCCAATGTCTCTGTTAATGAGATCTATGATGATGCGCTTCACAGCTTTGCAGACCAAGCTAGTTAGGCTTATAGGGCGATAGTTCCCGGGGTCCACTGTGGCACCACCTTTGTGGAGTGGAATAACTGTTGCTGTGCGCCACTCTGTGGGCACGTAGCCTGTGGAGAGGCTGAGTTTAAACAGTGTGTTTAGGTGAGGGGTTAGTTCATCTTTGAGCTCATGTAGGACACAGCCTGGGACACCGTCCGGTGCCATTGATGCTGTGTTTTTGGCTTCGGAGAGGGCTGTTTTAACCTGAGTGTCTGTGACTTCAGGAGCACTGCATTCTTCTGGTATAGTTATGGACCCTTTTTGGGGTGAGAGGGGGGTGAAGTTTGCACTGAACCTGTCTTCCAGGATGTTGGCTATATCGGTCGGTTCAGTGTATTTTGTGCTATTCAGCACTAACTATGAGCAGATCTGAGAATTGCCACTTAGATTCTTGACATAGCTAAAGAATGCCTTGTGGTTATCTTTGGAGTCCATGGCTCTTTGGAGTCCATGGCAATTTTTCTTTCAAAGCTAGCCTTGGATGATTTTATGAGGGAATGTAGTTTCTTGCTGATACTGATGAGGGATGTCTTCCCTTCTTGGGACTTTACTATTTTCTGTACTAGTTTCCTCCTTCTATTGTATAGCTTGTTTATGGCAGGGGTCCTCCAGACTGGATTCCTTTTCTTGGAGGAGTGAGTCTTGGTTTTGTTTGGGATAGCACGATCCATGCATTCTTGTAGGTGCCCGTAGAGTGCATTAGTACAGGATTTTGCAGCTTGGATAGCATTATCCTTTAGCATAGGGGCTTTCAAACTTCCCACCTCGGTCTTAAGTAACATGAAGTTTGCTTTTGAAAAGTTTTTCACGGTGGTTTCTTTGACCGGGGGTGGTGGCGGAATGTGGATATCCAGAGTGATTAGTTTATGGTCAGATCTAACCAGCAAGGGGCTGACCTCCGGTGTGGAACAACGGTCGCCCATGTTGGTGATGACCACATCCAATATGTTGTCACCCCTGGTGGGGGTGTTGACCAGTTGATCCAGGGCGTTTGAGTTTATACATTCTAGGAAATGTTGAGCAAGTTATTGCAATTATTCAATGACATTATTTAAGAAAAGAAATCATTACTTTTCTTAAATAATGGCATTGTATAATGCCTCTTTGCTGCCCTTCCGCAGCTGTCTGGTATTCCGCGGCAGTACTGATGTACTGCGCATGCCAACGCAGTACATCAGAGCTGTGGGCAAAAGCAACGGAAAACGCAAGATCTCCATTGCTTTTTACTGTTTCGCTATGTTAAATGGGTTTAACATAGCGAGACAACTTTAAAATAAGCAACAGAGATCTCCGTTACTTATTTTAAAGCTGTCTCGCTATGTTAAACCCATTTAATATAGCGAGGCAGGTTTAAAGCAACGGAGATCGCAAGATCTCCGTTGCTTTTTACACACTGTGTCGCTATGTTAAAGGAGTTTAACATAGCGAGACAGCTTTAAAAAAAACAACGGAGATCTGCATTGCTTTTTTTAAACCTGTGTCGCTATGTTAAACTCTTTTAACATAGCGAGATTAGTTTATACTAACGGAAAAGTCCGGCGACGGACCTTTTTCCGTTAGTATATTGAGGGATTTACAACGGGCACGCTGGTTGGGCTGGCCAATCAGCGTGCACGTTTTAGAGGAAGAATTGTATAATCATTATTTACATACTGCTTTGGTTCATCATTTACGATGATATTTATGTGTATTCTGATTCTGACCACCAGATGGGAGTATTGCCTATTAAAAAATATCTTCGTGAATCATTAGTTTAAATTCCTTTCATATATATTTATTTATTTTTTTCTCCAAGAATACAATAATAGGTTTTTTCATTAAATGTCATTCAACTTTCACAACATTTAAAATACTGGGTTGTATTTAAATGTATTCATGCTGTTGAGAATCTATTTTGATTTCATGTATGTTAGGTATTATGGATTCATTTATATTTATGAGTATTGTTTAGTAAGATTTTTATTGGTTAGTTTAAATGATTGGTCAGCATATATATATATGTGTCAATTAGTGTTTGTATTTGTCTGATGAAGTCTAACTGTTATGTGACGAAAAATGTGGTGATTGTCAAACGTTTAACGTTTAATAAAAGTGTTTGGTAGTTCTCTCGGCTGTCCGGTGCGGATTTGTCCTTACACAGCGCTATTTTTGGTTTACTAGTTTACTGCTTGCAATGTGCCTCATTTTTGAAGTTTATTGCCTCAAAATGCCCAGATTCACCAGTTGGACCAGAGAGTACACCTGAAACTGCCCTTTGGACATGCCTGGATAGGTACAGTGAACTGTTTTACTGATTGGCAGGTAAGGTCGAATAGAGAGCCTTGTCCTTCTCTACAGTATGGGGGGGGTCTAGTGCTAAGCTGACTTACACAACTGTACTATGTTCATCATATTGATCACTGCTGCAGTAGCCTTAGCTGTATGGGTAGATTACCTTAGCTAACTACATTTGACAGATATAAGGAGAAGAGTCCAGGAGACCCTGGAGAATTGTCCTGGCAAAGTCTGACCTGGACCTAAAAAAGCAGTCAGGCTTATATGGCTTTGTAAAAGAATGTACAGAGGACCAAGTAGCAGCTTCTAGAATACTTCTAGAATCCAACACGGATCTGCTGGAGAATGGACCTAGCAAAGCCTGCCCTAGACCTGCAAAAGGAGACTAGTTTGTAATGCTTTGTAAATGTATGAACAGAGAACCAAGTTTCTGTCTCTAAAATATTTCTAGAGTCCACCACTTTCCAAAAAGCCACTGATGTCAAGGCCCTAGAACAACGTGCCTTGTCCTTGCATGGAATTGGACTGTTATGATGGGAAAAACAAAAGGAAATAGCACGGGACACCATTTAGAAACTGTCCGCTTTGACACTGGTTGTCCGTTCTTAACATCATAAGAAACGAATAACTGATCATTATTTGTGAAGGATTCAGTTCATTCAAGATAGTATCTGAGTTCCAAAGTATGAACAATTCTTAACTCCTCACTTTGAAGGTTCTGAAAAGAAGAAAGGAAGATGGATACTTTGGCTCAAGTTAACCTCAAATACCACTTTAGGCATAAATGAAGGATTTGTTCTCAAAGGAACCCAATCTCTGTGGAAAATGAGATAAGGATGACCCATCATAAGAGCTTGCAACTCAGACACTCTTCTTGCAGAGGTGAGAGCAATCAGCAAAATGTTTTTCCCTGTTAAGAAGCTCAAATCAGCCAGATGAGTTGGTTAAAATTGAGCAAGAGTTAATTTTTCCAAAACAAAATTAAGATCCCAAAGAGAAGCCACCTGCTTTCTAGGTGGATAGGTATGCAGAACCCCTTTCAAAAATATCTCAACACTGGAGTGGATTGAAAGATGGGGATCCATGGGCAGAGATGATGAAATAGCTGAAAAATCGACCTTGACAGAAGAATATGAAAGGCTGGAGGATAATAACTCACACAAATACTGAAGAACCATACAAATGCTAGTCTTAAAAAGGTCTTGACTGATAGAGTGGTACCAGCTTGAAAATCTTTTCCTTTATGATTTCCTAGTAGCAGTTTTCTTTGCCTCCTTTGAGACCTGCTGCACATCCTCAGAAAACAGGTGCCTAAAAAGTATTAGAATTCTATCATCTAGGCAGTAAGCTGAAGTGGATTCAAGCTGGGTATCTCAAAAAACTCCTGTTTTTGTGTGAGTAGGTCCAGTCTGCAAGGATGCTTGTAGCAACTCCCCTTGGCCATTTCTAAAAGAAGTGAGAAAGTACAGTTGTGTAAAATTTTACCATAACAGTAGATTCCCCTCTCCTCACTGTTGCAGTATTCTTAACTTTAGGGATCTCCAACCCAGGGCAGGCCAATGTTCAGCCAGTATACTAAAGCCTAATAATCTTGTATGTGCCATACATCACACATATGTTTCCCACATAGAATGTAGGGCATAAAAGTGACATACGGATGTAGCTACAGAAAAATGAATTGCTCCAGAAGAGAAAAGTCTCCACAGGATAAAGGAAACTATGTACATCCAAAAGGAAAAAATGCATAAGAAAAAGGGGAAGCCCTCAGCCGGAACTGAATCCAAAACAAAAAAAAACAGAACAAACAGAGGGTTGGAGGGAGGGAGCGAATACTTTAACAGTGAAGAGAAGGATATCTACTGTTATAGTAAGATTTTACACAACTGTACTATGTCCTATGATATCACTGTTGCAGTTTTCTTAACATTAGGGAGAGAAACAGAATGAGAGGTGGAAGCCTGAGAAGATCCCTCAGCAACCCATATAAATTGGTTCTATCAAGACCTGCTCTGACCCTAGAAGCCATATCCAACTTATAATGCTTAGCAAAGGTATCCATTGAAGACCAAGTAGCAGCTTCAAGGATGGAGTTGGTGTCCAACCCCTTGAAGAAAGCACCAGAAGAGGCAACAGCCCTAGTGGAATGAGCTCTAACAGAAGTAGACAAAGATTTGCCATGAAAAGAACTACAAAAAGAAATGCCTTTAGATATCCAGGAGGAGATGATTTCCTTAGAAACAGTCAAACCCTATGTCCTGGGATGAAAGGAAACAAAAGGCTGGAGAGACTTACGACTGACCTTAGTTTTATCCAAATAGTACCTGAGCTGTCTGTGAAAATCCAACGTATGCAAGACCATCTCACTAGCAGACTAAGAAGAAGGAAAAAAGGAAGGGAGTTGTACTGACTGATTCAAGGACAACTCATTTATTACCTTGGTCTTAAAAGATGGATTAGTACGAAGGGACACCCTGTTCCTGTAAAAAAAACAGAAAAAAGAGGAATGGCCATAAGGGCCTGGAGCTCAGAAACCCTCAAAGCAGATGCAAGAGCTAGCGACAAAAAGTATAGTTGTGTACACTTACTATAAATGTAGATGTTCGAGTATATTCACTGTTGCAGTCATTACATGTGTATCTGCTTGCAGGTAGCCCTCAGTCGGCCTGATTAACAAAGTCTCTTGGGTCCTGCATCGGTTGCTGTCCCTTCTTCCATGACGTCAGGTCGTCAGGGGTATAAAACATGCAGCCGACGCCATTACATCAGGTTTTTTTGCCCCAGATGTCAGGTGCCCCCCTAATGGGAAGCAATTAAATATAAAAATGATATACCTCCAACAAAAAAGCAAATACACCAAAAAGCTTTTAAGCATAGTAAAGGAAAGTAGAGTTATAGCAAAAAGAAGTTAGGGGGCTGGAAGGAGGGTAACCAGGACTGCAACAGTGAATACACTCGAACATCTACATTTATGGTAAGTGTACACAACTGTACTATGTTCTTCGTGTTCCACTGTTGCAGTCATTACATTTGGGTAGATTCCCAAAGCTAAGGTTGGGAGGAGGAATTTAGATAGCATTAGGACCAGCTATAAGGCCCTGCAAGACTGAAGTGGCAAAGCCAGCACTGGATTTAGAGAAAATTGGCAAATGATAATGCTTGGTGAAAGTATGTACAGAACTCCAGGTAGCAGCTTCAAGGATGTCCCTGGTAGGGACTCCTCTGAGAAAGGCTGTAGAGGTAGATGCAGCCCTGGTGGAGTGAGGTCTGATCCCCTGTGGGATGGGTTTTCCATGGTGCTTATAGCAGAAATGAATGCTAGAAATGGTTTGCTTTGAAATAGCCTTCCTCTCTGCCCCTGCAGCAAATGCCACCAGCAGTTGTTCAGATTTCCCTTGAGGTTTTGTCCTGTCCAAGTAGAATCTAAGTTGTCTGTGCACATCTAAGGAATGCAGTATCCGTTCCCCTTTCTTCTGTGGATTGGGAAAGAAGGTTGGCAAATGAATGGACTGATTAAGAGCCACACTGGATACCACCTTGGGCATGAAGGATGGATTGGTTCTGAGGGACACCCTGTCCGCATGAAAGATGATGAAAGGCTCCACTGCCATAAGGGCCTGTAATTCAGATACCCTTCTTGCTAAAGTGATTGATAAAAGGAAAGCTGTTTTCCAAGAAAGAAATTTTAAGTCTGCAGTAGCAGCTGGCTCGAAAAGAGGTAGAGTGAGTTTCTCCAAAACAAAGAAAAGGTCCCAGGCTGGGGTTGGAGCTCTCCTGGGTGTTCTCAAATTTTTTGCCCCTCTGAGGAACTGCTTGAGCAGTGGATGAGAGAAGAGGGGAGGTTCTGTGTTATAATGAGCTGAAATGGCTGAGGCGTGAATTTTGATGGAGGAAAACGACAGGCCCGTGTGAAGCATCTCAGTTAAGTATTGTAAAATCTGAGGTAAATTGGGCGCTGCTGTGCACATCCCTTTAGATTGGTTCCAGGCACATAAACTTTTCCATTTTTAAGATTTTCTAGTACTAGGCCTCCTTGCCTCTAAAATGATATCCATCACAGGTTTACTGAGGGATGGTACAGGAGGGATTGGGTAATTAGCCAGGCTGCTAGGTTCAGTGTTAGAAGCTGAGGGTGCAGAATCTGGTTCTCCTGCTGAGACAACAGGGAAGGAGTCTGAGGCAGGTGCCATGGGGATAACCATGACACACTGCGCAGGAGGGGTACCAGTGTTGGCATGGCCAGTCTGGAGCAATCAAAATCATCCTTGGTTTGTCCTGTTTGATTTTTAGTAGTATTTTGGAGAGCACAGGTAGAGGGGGGAAGGCATAGACTGATAGGTTTTTCCAGCTGAAGGACAGAGCATCCACTTTCCAGGCTTGTTTGTGGGGAGTCCTTGTGCAAAATTTGTCCAATTGCTAGTTCTGAGGAGAGGCAAACAGGTCTATATCTGGGCTCCTCCATTTGCTTGTCAACAGTTGAAAATCCTTGGTTCCAGTTTCCACTCGTGTGGGTCCAAGAGGTTTCTGCTTAGTCAGTCTGCCAGTGTATTTAATTTTCCTGGCAGGAATTGAGCTTGTAGGTGTACTTGGTAGCTCAAGGCTGTGTTCCACAATGCCATGGCTAGTCTGCAGAGGGGGTAAGAATGTGTACCCTCCTGCTTGTTTATGTACCACATAACAGTGGTGTTGTCCTGGAAGAATGTGGTCCTTGAAGGCTGTCAGAGCATTCTGTACAGCTAACATTTCTTTTTGATTGATATGCAGGCGCATTTGACGTGGGTTCCATTTGCCCTGAATGCACTTCCCTGCCAAGTGAGCCCCCCATGCATAGTCTGATGCATCTGTTGTTAGGGTTTGGGCGGCAGGGGGTGGTGTGAAAGGTAGTCCCTTGTTTTGATGGCAGGCCTCTGCCCACCAAAGGAACTCTAGGCATAGGCAAGGTATGATAGGAATCATTACTTCTAGATCCTGAGAATGTTGACACCATAGGCTTTTTAGATACCACTGTAGTTTCCTCATATGCAGTCTTGCATATGGAATTAGAAGAATGCATGAGGCCATGAACTCCAAGGCTTACAGTACTTGTCTTGCAGATAGCAGGGTTTTTGTAGCCACTTGTTTAAAGTAGGTTGTCAAACGAATTTATTTCTCTAGCACGAGGAAGTTGTATTCAAGCTTACTCCCAGGAATATAATTTGTTGACAGGGTACCGAATGTGATTTCTTTTCGTTTATGGTGTACCCCAGACAAGTTAGAACCCTTTGTACAAAGGCCAGAATATTCAAAAGTATGCCCTGGCTTTCTGCCTAAATTAGACAATCGTCCAGGTATGGGTATATTTGAATATTTCTTTGCCTGCAAAATGCAATAACTGGAGCTAGGCAATTTGTGAATATCCTGGGCGCCGTAGATAAGCCAAAGGGCAGTGCAGAGAACTGATAGTGCGTGTAGCCTGCTTTGAAGCATAGGTATCTTCTGCAAGATTCCCTGATTGGGATGTGCAGGTATGCTTCTTTTAAATCTAGTGTTGCCAACCAAGCATCTTTGCCTAGCATAGGAAGCAACTGGTGAAGAGTCAGCATCTTGAATTTTGGAATCTCCAAAAAGGTGTTTATAGAGTAGACAGGTCCAGGATAGGATGCCATGAATTGTCTTTTCTGGGTACCAGGAATAGTGTAGAGTAGAAACCTTGTCCCTTTTCCTCTTCTGGTACCAGCTGAATAGCCTCCATGCTTAAGAGAGAAAGTACTTGTTTTTGGGCCTCTGCCCACTGATTTGGGGGTAGGTCTGGCCACCCGCTTGGTGTTGGCAACATGTGGAAGTGAAATCTGCATCCCTGGGACACTATATTTAAAACTCATTTGTCCTGGGTAATGAGTTCCCAGTTCTTTGCATGAAGAGCAATCTTTCCCCCCAAAGGAGCAGTCAGTTGATAAGTGCTTGGAAATTTTAAAAGGAAGTCATTGAGACAGCTTACCATACGGGGGAGTCTTATTACTCCCAGATTTGGAAGTGAAGGCCCCCCACTGCTTAGTCCTCTGCGTACCCTGGGACTGCAGCCTGGGAGCTCTGCTGGATCTGGGTTTGGACTGAGAAGGTCTGGAAGAGGCAGGAAAGGACCAATTCTTGGAAGGCCAATACCTACTAAATCTTGGAGGTTGTACTTGTAAGAAATTTTTAACAGTTTGCATAGATTTAGCTTTTTCTTCCATCTTTTTAAGAACTTCTTCTGCCTTGTTACCAAACAGGCAGTCCTGGTTTAGGGGAGCATCCAGTAATTTTGCTTTAACATGATCTGGTAGGGATTGCTCCTTAAGCCAAGCATGCCTTCTAAGTACAGACCCATTTACAGCAGCCCTGCAAGATGCCTCTAGAGAGTCAAAACCACATTGCAAAGTATGTTTTCCAACCTGTTCAGCTGAATGCAATAAATTCTGCAAATCCTTATTTTCAGCACAATCAGGAAACATCATTTTCTGTTTATGCAATCCAATAATATGCTGCTGATACTTCAACATATGAAACTGGCAGTTTAAGGCCCTAATTGCTAAAGATGCAGAAGTGCATACCTTCTTACCCCACCTATCCAGCGCCCTGGATTCTCTATCAGAGGGGGTAGGATTTTTGGCAATAGTAGCTTTAATGCCCTTAGGCCCCTGTGAAATGGTCTCAGGATCTGCAGTAGGATTCTTGAAAAGGAACTTGTGAGAGTCAGGGACCCTGTAATATCTATCAGGTTTCCTGGGAGCAGGAGGTAGAGAGTCAAGGGCCAAGCTAGATTCTGCAAATGCATCTTCAACAATGTCTAATACAGGAGGTATGGCTAAAGGCCTGTGCTGGGGCAGAAGTAAGAAATCCCTAAGCCTCTTTTTAGAATCAGAGAAATCCTGACTTTCCCAAAGAAAATGCTCCCTGAAAGTATGCAAGGTTTCACCAAAAGAGAAATCCTGGGGGGGGGGGCAGAGGGAATGGAATCCTCAGCATCAGAATCCTCATAGGTAGATAAGGGTAAATCCTAGTCATCAGAGGAAACAGAAAATTCAGAATCCTGGTCAGAAGTATCAGAAACAAACTCAGTCCTAGGTCTCTTAGAGGGGGAAGGCTGGCTTCCCCTGATTAAAGTAATAAGGTCCTCAGCCATTCTTATGATCTGTTTTTTAGGCATAGAGGCCTGACCATGCAGTCTGGGCGTCAGTTTTTTAGGCATGATTTGAGATTTAGGCCTTGAAAAGAAGATGGCGTTGGTTTAATACGCAAGTCAGTAGGCCTGAACGCACCCTCAGAAGCCAGTGCCTGCACAGCGGCTCCGGACCCATCCAAGGTAGAGACATCCGCAGGTTCCACAGCTGAAGCATCTCGCGGCATACCAGACTCCGAATGGGCTCAGTAGAGGCCTGCGAATCAGGAGTAGTGGGTATCAGGGGCTGTGAAAGCACCTCACTGAGTACCGGCGAACTGGCGACTGGCTTAGGAGAAGTGTCGTCGGCAGCTTTGGACCTAAGCGGCCTGTCTCTGTCTTTATCTTTGTGTTTTTTCGGAATGTCGGTAGTCGGATAGCTGACCAAAGACATATCAGGATAATTGAACCGAGCACCAAAATATTTAGAAGCGTAAATATACCGACGACGGATAGTTCGTGGTTTAAATAAGGCAAAAAACCGACAGTGAGGTACGTCGTGGTCTGGGCCTAGGCAAGGAATACAGAACAAATTAAAATCTTTATGAGGTATTTGCTTTCCACAAGTAATGCAATTATTTACTTTTACTGACATCGGTTAAGAGCAAGAAAAAGTTTCCCCAATGGGGTACTTAGCTTTTAGTTGAAGACTTCGGTTCTGAAACTCGAAAACAAAAATTTCAGGAGTCGGCCGACCGGCACTTGCAAACTGCTTCTGCTTCGGGCACTGCATGGCAAGAAAGACTGATGTAATGGCATCGGCTGCATGTTTTATACCCCTGACGACCTGACGTCATGGAAGAAGGGACAGCAACCGACACAGGATCCAAGACTTTCTTAATCAGGCTGACTGAGGGCTACCTGCAAGCAGTTAACCCAAATGTAATGACTGCAACAGTGAAACATGACGAATATCAGTCTTCCAGGTACAATGTTGCAAAGAAGCAGAATCTGCAGGCTCAAAAGGAGCCCGAGTTAATTTTTCCAAAACAAAATTATGGTCCCCAAGGAGGAAGAGAAATAGGTTTCCTTGGAGGCCTCAGATGCAGGATGCCTTTAAGAAATTGTCTGACCTCAAAACAAGAAGCCAAGGGAAGATTCAAGGATGGACAAGCAAAAATGGCTGACAAACGGGCCTTCACAGAAGAACAGGCCATGCCAGATAGGAACAACTCACCCAAATAAGAAAAAGAAAAAAGGTATCACCACTAAAAAAGGGTCCTGATTTCGACCATGGCACCTGACAGAAAATCTTTTCTATTCGGACATGTAAGATGTTCTGGTTAAGGGTTTCTTGCCTCCTGTAAAACCATGAGCACATCCTCATTAAAGAGGTGCCTGAAAGAGATCAAAACCCTATCACCCACAGTTTCAGCTGAAGAGTGGACAAGTGAGGATGGATGAGAGAGACCCCATGTCCTGTCAGAGGAGGTCCAACTAGTGAGGTCATTTGTGGTGATTGCCCCTGGCCAGGTACATTAAGAGGGGAACCAGTGCTGTCTTGGCAAAAAGGGAGTCATTAGTAAGATTTTTGGGAGTCCAGCAAATCTTTTGCAGGACTCTTGGAAGTAGAGGAAGGGAAAGCATAAAGAAATATCCCATTACAAGGAAAAGAAAGGGCATCCGCCTTGCACGCCAGATGGCATGGAACTCTGTAACAGAAGACAGGGAAGTGCCCGTTCAGAGGAGAGGCAAAAAGATCTACCTGAGGAAACCCCACTGATGGACAATGTCCAGAAATACATTTCTGCAAAGCATTCCATTTGTGAGCCTGTGTTTTGAACCTGCTCAGAGAGTCTGCCACTAGATTGTGCTCTGAAGGAATGTATACTGCCTAAAGAGTTAACTGATAACCAGAAGCCACCTCCCAAGCCTGAAGATTCATCCTGCAGAGGAGGTAAGCTTTTGTTCCTACCTCTTTACTGACATATCTCATCACTGTAGTGTTGCTTGTGTACACCTTCAAGGGGCCTGGACTGAACATGGGCTTGAATGCCCAGAATCAGAGCTCTCATCTCTTTGATGTTGATATGGTCTGACATCTGATGGGTTGTGAACTTTCAGGTGACCAAACGAAGCCCACCAGTCCATGTCTGAGGCATCGATGAACAGTTCTTGAGAGGGATTGAAGGCTGAATGGGTAGGCCTGGGTTGACAGCAACTGTTGAAATCCACCACTCAAATTCCATCTTTAGAGAAGGAAGAAGAGGTACACTGAAATCCAGACAGTAGCAATACTGCAATCAAACTGAATTGAGGTACCATTGAAGCTATCCCATATGCAGTCTGGCAAGAGGGAGCAATGGAATAAAAGGGGCCATGAATCCTGGAACCCAAAGAAACTCTCTGGCTGGCACAGCAGTCAGAGGAAGTGGACACTGAAAAAAGACCATCAATGACAAAACTTTTGGAGGTGGAAGAGAGACCAACATTGGCACTGTCTGAATCCTGCATCCCTGATACATATATTCCTGACAGGGAGTCAGGATGGACTTTTGGAAGTTGATTGTGATCCCCAGACTTTTAAGAGATGGTGATCTCCAGGTACTGACTGTAACAAGAGACTGGGAGAAGGTAACTGAAGCAACAGGTTGTCTAGATAAAGAAAAATCTGAATGCCTTGGAGCCTGCAGAAAGTAATCACAGTAGCTAGGCATTTTGTGAATACCTTTGGGCAGTAGAGCAGCCAAGGGGCAAAGCAGAGAACAGAAAATGAAAGGAAGAAATAGAACCACAAGAACTTCCTGAAAACAGGGTGAACAGAGATATCAAGGTAAGCATCCTTCAGATCCAAAGGCAACAGAAAAGCCCCGGGTAGTAAAAAAGGAAACAGGGTTTGAAGAGTAAGCACCTGAAAAGAAGGGAGTTTGAGAAAGGTGTTGAGCAGGAAGAAATCCAGAAAAGCCCTCCTTTTGAGGAACCAAGAACATCCTGGAATAAAAACCCTTGAGAAGGGGAAATGTGTTGAATGATTCCATGGTTCAACAGGGACCCTAGGGCCTCCTGCAATTGAGGAAGTCACTCTAGAGGAGGTTAAGGAATCCCTGTAAAAGGAGGGAGAGACTTCCATACCATGAAGTAACACTGACAGATGACAGAAAGGACCCAAGAGCCTGAAGTGATAAGAAGCAATTTGGAAGTCAAAGGGAAAGCCAAAGGGACAAAGGAACCTGGTCTAAGAGAAGGGGGAGCAAACTGTCAAAGAGAAGCAGATTTATCAGATAAAGGAGGCTTCTGGGTCACATAAATCTGAGAAGCCTTAGCAGAGGGGGCTCGCCTATTCTCCTTCCTGCCCTTGGAGGCATGTCAAGGTTGACTGAGAACAAAAGCAGATCTAGAAGGATAATTCCTCTGGAACGTAGGGATAGGAGAGACAAAAATATGTTTAAGGTCCTGTAAGGAGTTGCCTTTCTGTTGAAGAGACTTAAATAGGTCAGCAGTAGCAGTCTCAAAAGGATGTGTATTATCCAGAGGAGCATCCAAAAACTTGGCCTTAATGTCCTTAGGCAAAAACCAGAGACAAAATCAAGAATAATGCCTCATGACAGACCCAAAAGCTGCAGCCCTGGAAGAAGCATCAGCAGTATCATAGCTACACTTAACAGAGTGGAGAGCAACCTGAGAAGCAGTACCTAAAATAGATAAGGTAGAGGATTTGCCTTCAGAATCAGGGAGGTCAGAAATAACCTGGCAAGCCTGAGCAATCAGGGCCACAGCATACCTAGTCATGTGGGTGTGGTAATTAATAGCCCTAAAGATCAAAGTCGAAACAATGTAAACTATCTTACCAATCCTCTCTATTGCCCTACTATCCTCATCAGAAGGCAAAAGTTTGAAGAGGACAAGAGCTTGGTGACACCACAGCAAGATCAGCAGAAGAACATTTAAATAAAATTGACAAACCTCATGAACCTTATAGAACCTATCAGGTTTCTTAGGAACAGGAGGCTAAAAATTAGGAGACTTGCACACAGCAATGAAAGTGTATAACAAGGCAGCCAACACAGAAGAAACTCCAGATGGTTTAGGAGTATCTACATGAAGCAACTCATATCATCTCCTCTGAATATTAGGCACTTGAGAAGAATCCCACAAAGTATTTCATCATCTTAGCAATTGTTTCCCCAAAGGACAATTCCTCAAAAGAAGACAAACGGTTAACAGACTCTTCATCATCAGAGCCATAAGCCAAAGGTGAAGGCATCTGTGAAGAATAGGACTAAGAATCCTCATCAGACTCTGAATCCTCATCCAAGGAATCCAGTTCCCTAAGCCATTTAGGAGGGCTAGAGGTCCAAGGAGGAACAGGCACCGAAACCCCTTGAGGAGGCTTTGAGGATATCAAGGCAGAAAATAAACCCTGAGTAAACTCTTGCCATTCCTTTTGAGGATATGCAAGATGGATCTAAACATGCTTTGTGTTTTGTCTTTATTTAGAAGGGACATCAGCCCTAACAAATACAGATGTTCCGACTCTTAGCGAGATTCAATAAGAGAACCTGGAACCTCCTCCCTGAGCAATATCTGCTGAATCCCTTTAGGACCCTCCAAAATAATCAACCGTGGCTCCCTCTTGACATTTGTAGCAGATGCCTACAAAGCCTCAGAGGACGTGTGAAAAGATGGATCCATGCCGGCCTCTGATGGGGTCCACCTCAGAGGAATCCGATGTAGACATCAAATGACCTATCCACTTCTAGAGGAGATCCCGAAACTTAACAATACTGCAACAGTGATACAGAAGGGCATCCATTGTTGCATGGTCCAGGAGGGAGTCACCACAATGATCCTTCAGGAGTCCAGACAAATCTTCAGAATGACCCTGGGTATCACTGGAAATGATTACATAAACATTCCTGCCCAAGAAAATGAGACTGCATCTGTTTTCCAGTAATGCTTACAAAAGGAGTCCTGAAACAGAATTTTGTCAAATGTTTGTTACAAATGGAAGCAAATAGATTTATCTGATGTGCTCCCCACAGCTGGGTCAAATCCTGGTATACCCCTTGATTCAGTTGCCATTTGTGAGAATCTGTCCTGGTCCTGATCAGCTTTGTCTGCCACAATATTTTGCTCTGGCAGAATGTAAGATGCCTGTAAAGTGAGAGTGTGCTGAATTGCTATATCCCAGGCTAGCATGGCTAATATGCATAAGGGTATGATCTGGACCACCCCACCCCCTGCTTATGTAATGCATCACTCTGGTGTTGTCTGTGATCACTTGTAGAGGTCCAGGGGATGACATATGATTGAGAGAGTTGAATACATTTATATCTTTCAACATCTCTTTGACGTTTGTGTGTTTTGGTCTGCCTTTGCTCTTTGAAAGACCCCGCATGACACAGCCTCCTCAAGCAAAGTCAGGGGGGTATCTGTTGTTAGATTTGGTGCTGGAAGGGAGAATGGGAGACCTGGATTCAGATAAAAATGGTCTCCCCAAAAAAGCAGTTTCGTTTTTATACATCCCAAAACTAGAATTCAAAAAGTGAGGGAGTGTTGATGCTAGGCCCCACAGATTTTAGGTACCACTGAATCGTTTTCATGTGAAGGCTGGCTATTGAAATCATAAGAACCATAGATGCCATGAATCCTAAAATTCTAAGAAATTTCCTTGCTGAAATCCTGGACCAAGTATAAAAACTTAAGAATAGATCTAGATTTAGGCATTTTTTTCCTGTGGAAGAAAAGTTATTTGAACTGATGTATCTAGGAGACGTGCCAAGAATGCAATCCTGTAGAATAGAGTAAGACAAGATTTTTGAATGTTGTCTGGGAAACCCAGTTTCTGAAGATGTCTTACACAAGTGAAAGAGATTCCCGACGCTTTGAAAAAGACTCTGCAAAGATAAGAGAGTCATCTAAATAAGGAAAATATGAACACTTTTCAGTCCCAAAATAGGTTAGCACTGGAGCTACATATTGCTGTCCAGTTGTGTAAAATCTTACCATAACAGTAGATGTCCCTCTCTTCACTGTTGCAGTATTCTTTACATAAGGGATTTCCTGCCAAGGGCAGGCTATAGTCTTGCCAGTATACCAAAGTCTTAAGAATATACAGATGACATACATCACACACATGCTCCCTGCTCAAGGCATAGGGCATAAAGGTGATGCAAGAATGTACATACCTCAGAAATGAAAAGCCCCAGGAGGAACAAATATTCCAAGGAACTAGGAGGAATATGTGCATCCAGAAGGAGAAAAAAAAGAATCCCAGGCCAGGAAGATAAAAGGAATCGGGCAGAGCACTAGGAGGAGAAGGGAAGGAGCAGATACTGCCACACTGAAGAGAAGGATACCAACTGTTACTGTTATGGTAAGAGTTTACACAACTGTACTATGTCCTTCCATATCACTTTTGCAGTATTCTTTACATAAGGGGGGAGTACAAAAGCTCAAGAGGAAAATTGGGAGGATGAAGACACAGAGGAGCCCCTTAGAAACCCATGCAGGATAGCTCTGGCAAAGCCAGTTCTTGCTCAGGAAACAACATCCAACTTGTAATACTTAGTGAAGATAAGAAAAGAAGTCCAAGTAACAGCCTCAAGGATGTAACTGGTATCCAATACTTAGAAAAAAAGCACCAGATGAAGCAACAGCTCTAGCAGAATGAGCCTTAACAGAGTTGGAAAGACGTTTACCATGAAATGAATAACAAAAAGAAATGGCCTTAGAGATCCAACAATATATAGTTTCCTTAGAAACAGCCAAACCTAGAGACGTGGGATGAAAGAAAAAGTTGCTCAGATTTGTGAATACCCTTGGTCTTATCCAAAAAATATCTGAGCTGTCTGTGCAAATCCAAAGTGTGAAGAACATTCTCACTAGCAGATTGTGGAGAAGGAAAAAGGGAGGGCAAATTAACAGATTGATTAAGAGGCAATTCATTAACCACCATGGGCATAAAAGAAGGATTAGTAGGAAGAGACACCCTGTTCCTATGAAACATCAAGATAGGAGAAACAGCCATAAGAGCTTGGAGTTCAAATATTCTCTTAGATGAAGTAAGGGCCAAAAGAAGAACAGTCTCACAAGTACAAAGTTGCAAGGAAGCTGAAGCTGCAGGCTCAAAAGGAGCCTGAGTCAACTTTCACGTACACAATGGAGGTCCCAGGAGGGTGGAATAGGCTTCCTGGGAGGCCTGATATAAAGGACTCCTTTAAGAAATTGTTTGACTTCAAATCTAGAGGCAAGAGGAGCAGTCAATGGAAGATGAGCAGAAATAGTTGAAAGGTGAGCTTTTATTGAAGAATATGCTAACCCAGCATGGAGCAATTCACACAAATAAAGACAGAACAAGACATATCCCCACAAAAAATGGATCCTAGTTATGAGAAAGGCGCCAGTCAAAAAATATCTTCCATTCGGATAAATACAATTTCCTGGGAGTGGGTTTCTTGGCCTCCTACAGAACCCTAAGCATGTCCTCAGAAAAAAAAAAGTTGACTGAAAGGGATCAAAGCTCTATCTATAACCTACAGTGTCAACTGAAGAGTGGACAAGTGAGGATGGATCACAGACCCCTTGTCATGTGTGAGAAGGTTCACCCAGTGAGGTAACCTGTGGTGATTGCCCCTGGCAAGGTGAAAGGGAACCAATGCTGTCTAGGTCAAAAGGGAGTCAGCAGCAAGATTTTGGGGGAGTCTTGCTTGTTCTCGAGCAGGACTTTTGGAATCAGAAGAAAGGGAGGGAAGGCATGGAGAAACATCCCCTTATAAGCCCAAGACAAGGTTTCCAACTTCCAAGCCAGAGGCCTTGGGACTCACAAAAAAGAGGAAGGTGTCTGTTCATAGAGGAGGCAAAAAGACCCACTTGTGGAGTACCCCACTGATGGGAAATGTCCAGAAACACACTCATCCATTCATGAGCCTGTGTACTGGATCTGCTCAAGTAGTCTGCCACTATATTTTCTTCTGAAGGAATGTAGACAGCCCGAAGAGTCACTTGATAGTACAGCTAGATCCCACACCTGAAGGGCAAGTCTGAAAAGAAGGTAGGACTCTGCCCCCCCCCTTGCTTGTTGATATACCACGTCACTGTGGTGTTGTCTGTGAGGATTTTGAGAGGCCCTGGAAGACAGACAGAATGAAAAGTCTAAAGAGCTAAAAGGATAGCGCACATCTCCTTCATGTTGATATGATGTGACCTTTGATGAGGAGACCATGGACCTTGAGGGAACCAAAGGTAGCTACCCACTCCCTGTCCCAGGCATTTGAAAAAAGTTCCTGAGATGGAACTGGGGGTTGAAAAGGAAGTCCTGGCTTGAGAGAAAGTTGATGAATCCACTTCTGAACCTAGAGTTTCATGCATGAAAGGAAAGGAACTAGAAAATTCAGTGGATAACAGTGTGAAGCCATACTGACTTTAGAAACCATTGTAGTTTTCTCATATGGGGTTTGGCTAGTAGTAGTATAGGAATGGTGGAGGCCATGAATCCTAGAACCCTGAGAAAATCCCTGGCTGTGACTGAAGCCAGAGAAAGCAGAGACTGATAAAAGGTTGTTACAGAGAGAGCCTTGGGTGGAGGCAGGGATGCCAGTATGGGAATGGTCTGGATCCTGAAACCGAGAAAAACATGATCCTGAGAAGCAGCCAGGACTGATTTTTGAAAGTTTATGCAAACCCCAAGCTTTGTAAGAGACAAATCATGAACTGATGGTGCTGAAGCAAGACTTTAGCTTGAATCAGCAGGTCTTCCAGATAAGGAAATATTTTAACCCCTCTCCTCCTGCAAAAGGCAATGAAAGGACTGAGGCATTTGGTGAATACCTTTGGGGCAGTAGAAATGTCAAAGGGAAAAGCAGAGAACTGAAAATGCAAAGAAGAGACAGAGAAATGTAAAAACTTCCTGAAAAGGGGATAAATTGGGATGTGAAGATAAGCATCCTTGAGGTCCAGGGATACTTAGAAAGCCTGGGGAGGAAGAAGAGAGAACAGGGTTTGAAGGGACAACATCCAAAAAGAAGGGACCTTCAGAAAGGTGGTGAGCTGAGAAAGATCCAGAATGGGTCTCCAGGTGCCTTCCTTCCTGGGAACCAGAAACATTTTGGAATAAAACCCCTTCCCTTTCTGGGCAGGGAACATGACTTGAATGGTGACCTATGCCAAAAAGCCCTGAAGCAGTTCTGTAAAGAAAGGAAGCTGTTCCTCATGAGGTTGAGGGATTTCCAGAAAAGGAGGAAGGGATTTCCACACCATAAAGTATCCCTGGAGAATGATGGACAGAACCCAGTAGTCTTAATTGTTTCTTAACCAGTTCAGAAGGGATAGGGAAAGACACAGGGATGCGGGAAACTGATCCGAGGAAAGGGAAAGCAAACTGTCAGACAGACCCTGCTTTGTCTTGAAAGGGAGGCTTCTGAGAAGTAGGAGTCTGTGTAGACTTCACAGGAGGTACACGTCTAGAACCCATCTTACCTTTAGGAGAAGGGCAAGGCTGTCTACCTACAAAAGCAAATTTACATGGATAATTTCTCTGGAATGTAGGGATAATGGATAAAAAATATGCTTCAATTCCTGCAAGACCTTGCCTTTATCCTAGAGGGACTTAAAAAGCTCAGCTGCAGCAACACTAAAAAGGTTCTTATTATCAAGAGAAGCATCCAACAATTTAGCCTTAATATCAGCAGGTAAGGCCTGGAGATGAAGTCAAGAATAACGTCTCAAAACAGAACAGAAAGACAGCAGCCCTAGAGGAGGCATCAGCTGCATCATAACTACATTTAAGAGAGTGGCAAGTGACTTGAGAGGGTCAAGACCTTATCTTCTAAATCAGATAGATCAGAGATAGCCTTAGAAGCTTGAGAAAGAAGGGCTAAAACATACCTGGTTATAAAGGTTTGGTAATTAATAGCCTGAAAAGCCAGGATTTCAACAGTATATATTTTGCTTAAACATTCCATAGTTCTTCTGTCCTTTGACTGAAGGGCGCAGAAGGTTTGTCAGATGAGATAGATACTACAGAAGGATCAGCAGACGTACATTTGTACAAGAACTTACAATCATTAGGCAACTTATAAAATCTATCAGGTTTCTTAGGGGCTGGTGGTTGAGAATCAGGGGCCACAGAGACTGCCGAAAAGGTATGTATATCTTTCAACATCTCTTTGATTGAATGTACAGCAGAGGGCTTAGGAGACTTCATCTGGAGGAGTTCATAATACCTCTTTTGAATATCAGAAACCTGAGAATAGTACCATTTGAAATATTCAGTCATGCAAGAAATAGTATCTTCATAGAAATGTTCTTCCAGGGGAGAGTCTGGACTAATAGAATCTTCCTCCAGAGATCCATAATCCAAGAGAGAAGAGATTTCAGAGGAACATGTCAAAGACTCTTCTCCAAAATCCAAATCCTCTTTAGAGGATTCCTGCTTTCTGGGCTTCTTAACAGGAGTAGATTACCAAGGAGGAACAGGCACAGAAACTCCTTGGGGGGACTTTAAGGCCATTAAACAACCTGTGGTTAAAATCCTGCCATTCACACTGGGAATCGTATAGTAGCAGTGGAAACATGTTTTTTTCTTCTTCTTCTTTTGAAGGAAGTCTGTTCTAAAAGCCCTAGGAGGTTCGAGCCCTTGCATACACTTAACCAACATAGTAGGAATCGTCTCTTGACCTAAGATTTGCAGTATCCCACTCAGTCCTTCTGAAATAATAAGCAGAGGTTCCCCCTCAACATCCGGAGTGGACATCTTCCGAGCCTCTGAAGATGTGCAAGAAGTTGGATCCATGTTCGCCTACACCAAGGTCGCAGCACAGGAATCTGAGACCACAACCAGGCAAGCATCTGGGCTTTCACCAGCCTCGAGAAAGTCATCTGAGGGAGGCAGCTGAATCACACCTGTGTGTTTTGGACTTTTCCTTGGCAGGCGGCTGACCTTTGGGAAGATTCCACAATAGCACCTTTTACCAACAATTTAAGACATTTCTTCCCCAGGTAAACAGACAAGGAAGAGAGATGACTACCTAGAGTCTTAGGGACAACTGCTTAGAAGACAGAACACTGAGTGTGATCATGAGAAGCACCCAAGCAGAAGGGACACTGCTTGTGACTATCTTTAGGGGGAAAATGCCTCCCACACTGACATTTTCCTTTTTCTGGATGACAAGTAAACTCACAAAAACTAAAAGTGAAAATAGATAAGGAACCCCAATGGGGCAATTATCTGAAACACAGCTCTCTAACCAGCACAGAAGAAGGAGCATTCAGACCGACATCAATGGTGGCTGTCAGACTGGCAGCAAAGACGTTCTAGGGAATGTACGTCCGTGCATCACCTTTATGCCCTGTGCCTTCAGCGGGAAGCATACTGTGACATACAATGTCCTATAATATACTAAGACTTTGGTATATTGGCCGGACATTGGGCTGCCCTTGACAGGGAATCTCTAATGTAAAGAATACTGCAACAGTG
Source organism: Protopterus annectens (assembly GCF_019279795.1). NCBI lineage: Eukaryota > Metazoa > Chordata > Ceratodontiformes > Protopteridae > Protopterus > Protopterus annectens. Next base: position 422,535,533 of record NC_056751.1, read on the forward strand.
ATATGGAAGGACATCTGAAAATATAATCCAGACAAAGAAAAATGTAAACATCCTTTAAATCTAAAATTAACAAAAAAAATGAAAGAGGGAATAAGAACCATTTTGAATTTTGGAAATTTCACAAACTGGTTGAGAAAGGAAAGATCCAGGACTCTTCTCCACGAAGCTTCTTTCTTTGATACCAGAAACATTCCTGGATAAATATCTTTCCCTGCCAGGGACAGAGAGACAGGTTTTATTACCTCTTGAGTCAGCAGACACTGAATGACAGTAAGAAATTAAGTCTGATCTTGTAGATGAAGTGTAATCCATTGAAAAAGGAGGAATGGAATTCCATTGCCATTTGTATCCCTGATGTATAACCATCAAGACCCATTTTTCTCAGATTATCTACTAAAAAACAGAAAAATGGAGAGCAAGATTTGGGGGAGGAGTAAAGCATTGCCAAAGTGTGGGGAAGGGGTGGTTATAATTAGCAAATAGTCATTCAGACTTGTTGAACTGTCCTTACTGCAGAGAGGCTCCCCCTTCTATTTAGAGTCTCCTTGGCATTGTGCTTTGAACATATAGCTTAAACAATCCCTTCATTTATCTTGATCTGTGGATGTCATTGTCCGCCTTTACTCAGTCCTCATTAGGCCATTCACTGAATATAATTTCCCCCTTTGGCATGTAACTATCCAGATACATACAACTGGAACATTCACACACATACCTGACTGAAAGGCTACAGGACCTAAACAATATGTCCTAGAGGACTGATTCAAAGCCGCGTCCCTATACTTGTTATCCTACAGACTGCTAAGAGTCGACTTACGACTGACATACAAGGCATCCTCCAATCCATTACTGATGGATTTACTCCATGTCAGCAAGTCAAATGGCATTAGAAATAATTGGTCTAGAGATCTAAACCTCTTCTACAACATCACTAGAACAGTCTGGTGACACAGGAATATTCGCAGAGGATATCACTGCTATGGAACAGACTCCCCATCCACATAAAACAAAGTTCATCCCTGTACATTTTCAAATACAACTTAGATCTATGGATCGGAAACAAAAAATTTACTCCAGGACTGTCCCCTGTACTACTAATGGACAGATGTAGCTCCTAAATGCTTTAGCCCATCCATGGGTCCTTTCAAGTTATCTACGGTATGAGCCAAATTATTCTCATTAGGGTTAAATTTATAATTATCGACCATGGGATAGGTAAGGCCGATGTATAAAAAAATGAGATAGGGTACTTCTAGCACAAAGAGGGAAATTGGCTAGGCTTAAAATGGCCTGCAAGGGCAGCTAGCCTAGTACTTACCTATGATTCTATGAATATTTGCTTGCTTAAATACTGCTGATTTTAATTATTTTGAAAAATGGAGAACCAGATTTGGGAGAGGAATTAAAGGATTGCCATGGTGGGAGGATTATAACATAGTTATTCAGACTTGTTGAACTGTTCTTGCTTCTGGGAGGCTCCTCCTTCTTTTTAGAGCCACCTTGACATTGTTTTTTTGAACATATGCTTTACTAAATGTTGCTGATTTTAACTATTTTGCTTTTTATAAAATGGTCCTGAGTTAGGGATGAAACCTTTAACAAACTTGAAAAAGGAAGGCTGAAAAATCTGAGTCAACCCTTGAATCAGTTTCCCTTTCGCACTGCATTTTGTTCAGCAGCAGATGGTCTAAATACAACCTTCTTATCGAGGGACACATTCAAAATTAAATCTTTTACAACTTCAGGAAAATTTTGAGAATATAATTACACAAAACTTCTCATCACAGACTGAGAAAGTGTTGCTATGGAAGAAGCCTCAGCTGAGTCATTAGAACACTTCCAAGAATGTTTGGTTACTTGAGAAGCAGAAGCAATGGGAGTAGTTAATAAAGATTTACCTTCAGAAGAAGGAAAAGTGCAGTAATGTTCCTCATATTTACAAAAGATGCAAGCAAAAACTTTAACATGTGAAACTTACAATTTAGAATTCTGAACAAAGACTGGCAGCAGAATACACTCTTTTTCCAAATCTATAAAAAGCTTGTCCATCCTTGTCATGGGGGGGTGGGGGGGGGGTTAGCATTTACTAAATGTTTAGCTGCAGAAGGATTTAATGAGGAAATCATTGCAGAGTCGGATTTGAGATTAAAAAACTATGTATTTGTAAGACTGAGGAATCTTATACAATCTAGCTGCCTTCTTAGGGACTGCTGGCTGGCTGTTGAGCATCTTGTAGGCTGTAATAAAAACACCCTCCAAATAAGAAAGAACAGGAGGAACAGCAGTATACTCAGAAAATTCCAGGTGTAACAAATCATATTTTTTTCAAAGAAACTGGAACATCATTTTCTTTCCACTGAAAAAATGGTTAACTCTAGGGGTCTACTTTGTTTCGTTGAATCTCATTTCACAATTTCATCCCAACCACTTCGCTGAAAACTCAAATTACTGAAAACTCATTTCACTGAATCTCATTTCACTGAACTGCAGTTAGTATTTATGGCACTGTGTAGAGCACTGTAAGGCAATTAAAAGGTATATGCCCTTTTCCCCACTTTAGTGTGATCTTGGAATTGATATATATAGTTAGAGGGGTGTGGGGGGCATAACCCCCACTTAGTCTGGAGAGAGTTAGTCATTTGTGTTGCAACTATACATTTCTACTGTTTAAAATGTATTGTTTTGAAGTTTTTGGTAAAATACAATATAAGACAAGGTGGGGGGGGGCTACACTCCCCACACCCTCCAATGTGGGGAGGTTGTGCCCCCCCAACTGCCCCTAACTATATATACTGACTCCAGGATGGCACTACAGTGGAGAAAAGGGCATATACCTTTTACTTGCCTTCCAATACTCTACACAGTGCCATATATACTAAGTTCAGTTCAGTGAAATGAGTTTTCTGTGTTTTCAGCGAACTGGTCGAAGTGAAATGAAATTCAGTGAAATGAGATTCAAAGAAACAAAGTAGACCCAACTCTAGATATGGTTTCAGAAAAGGAAAATTCTTCCAAGGGAAAAAAAGACATACTCTCTTCAGAATCTGTTGCCTGAGCAGAAAAAAGAAGTTGTCTTACCATAACATTCCATCTGTGTTGTTGATCTTCTTTCATTCATCACTGATGGGGTTCGGTTCCGAGCCCTCAGAACCAAGTCAGCCTAATACCAAGCTCGTGCCAGCCAAAAACTGTTGAGCTAAGCTTCTACCCACAATGCTCTTCTTGTTACCTCAGATCGAGTTTGCCTATGTTATACAAGTAAAGCAGAGACCATTTCTGCACAAATCCCCCAAGACACCACTTGGACCCAAAATATCCCCAAGGAGCCTTTGGTGGGGAAAGGAGGGTGGGAAGTGATGAATGAAAGAAGATCAACAACACAGATGGAACATTATGGTAAGACATAACTTCTTTATCTGATGTTGTTAATCTTCTTTCCATTCATCAGTGATGGAACAGAATCCCCAGCTACCTTGAGATCCTTGGGCAGCCCTTGTGGAAGAACGTTCCAGAGTACCACTGAGCCGAAGGCAGCTCTCCCTCTGGGGACCACATCCAATTTGTAATGATTGATTAAAGTGTGGGGTTTAGCCCAAGTGGCTGCTGTGCAAATATCATCCATAGAAGCCCTGGAATGGAAGGCAACACATGTTGCCATAGATCTAGTGGAATGGGCTTTAATATTCTGTGGCATAGGTTCTTTTGCAAATGAATAAGTGAAACATATGCATTCCCTTAGCCATTTTGATAAAGTGACCTTAGAAACAGAATTTCCCATTCTAGGCCCAAAAAAGGAAATTAACACATATTGTTTTAGTTCTGTCTAAATAAAATCTCAATTGCCTGTGTACATCCAAGGAAAGTAGGCAGTATTCTCTTTTACTAGAAAAATTTGGGAAAAATACTGGAAGGTCAATAGACTGATTGATGGAAAAGTCAGAAACAACTCTGGGGAGAAAGGATGGGTTCGCCCGGAGTGCTACTCTGTCCTTGTGGAAGATTAGATAGGGTCTTTTGGTGCACAATGCCTGAAGCTCCAAAATTCGTCTGGCTGATGTGATGGCTACCAAGAAGAGAGATTTCCATGACAAGAATTTGAGATCACATTTTCCTGCGGGTTCAAAGGGGGTTGAGTCAAAGACTGTAGAACTAACGTGAGGTGCCATGGCTCTATAGGCTGTCTTGATTGGGGGTCTAATGTGAGAAACTCCTTTGAGAAAAGTTTTACATAAACGCAGTGATATGAGAGGAGTACCATCCAGCCCATTATGATAATTTGAAATTGCCGCCAGATGTACTTGTATGGTAGAGGCTGTAGCTCCATCTCCGAAAAACTTAGACAGATATTGTAAAACCGCTGTGACTGGAGCCGAAGACAGATCTAGCATCTTTTCCTTTGACCAAATAGAGAACCTTTTCCATCTGTCCTGATATAGTCTGGTGGATGGTTTATGAGAGGCCAGAATAATGTCATGAACAGGTGAGGTGAAATCATCCTGCCTGGCAACTAACGGAAGTGGAGAAACCAAGCTGTCAGCTTGAGACCAGACAGATTGGGGGTGACTCAACCCTTGGGGGTGAGAAATCAGGTCTGGAAGAGGGTCCAGAATCCAGGGTGGATATAACAGATGAGGCCAAAGAAAGGGGAACCAAACTTGTCGAGGCCAAAAGGGGGCTATGAGGATCATTTTGCATTTCAACCGAATAGCTTTGTTTATGAATTGTGGAATCAGAGAAAAGGGGGGATAGGCATAAAGTAGTCCCGTGGGCTAATCGTGAACCAGAGCATCCCTCGGGGCCTTCCCTTCTGGGGGAATTGGGCAAAATAGCTGCTGCATTTGTTGTTTGATGGGGAGGTGAAGAGGTCGCAGCAAGGCTAGCCCCAATAGCTGAAAACTTCTCCCGCTACTTCGGGATTGAGAGACCACTCATGGGGCAAGAGAATACATCTGCTCAACTTGTCTGCAATCACGTTAGTGCTCCTCGGGATGTGTGCTGCCTGCTATTAGAAAGCAGTTGGAAGCTATCGCCCACTGCCAAATTCTCCTGGCCTCTCGACACAGGGGGTAGGACTTGGTTCCTCCTTGCTTGTTGATAAGCCAGACTACTGACATATTGTCTGACTGAATTGCAATCGTTCCAGAAGGAAGAACTGGTTGGAATTCTTGCAACGCTAACAGAACCACTCTCAGTTCTAGAACATTGATATGCAGGTCGGCCTCCAACGTGGACCATGTGCCTTGGACTATCTTTCCCTGGAAATGCCTCCCCCCACCCTATCAGGGAAGCATCTGTGGTCACAATGGCCTTGGGCTGTGGGACTGGAGTGGGCGACTCCAAAATTCTGTGTCTGGCCTCATCCACCAAAGAAGGTCCTGCTTGCAAGAGTTGGTTATCTGAATCTGTAAACATAGAGGATGAAGGTTCGGGAACCACTGGGAGAGAAGTAGCCATTGGAGAATTCACATGTGCAGTTTCGCAAGAGGCACTATTGGTATGGAAGCTGCCATGGATCCTAGGACCTGAAGAACCTCTCTCGCAGAGACTTTGTTTCAACAGAGTATCACCCAGAGCTGAAGCCTCAATCTCTGGAGTCTGAGCTCGGAGCAACACCAGACAGGATTGGGTGTCAAAGACTGCTCTGATGAATTCTATCTGCTGGACCAGAGTAAGATTGGAAAGCCTGCAGAAGTGCGGACTCTTCAGAAGAAGGGTTAGTGGGCTTCCAGTCACCCCTCTGTTTCAGCATTTCAAAGATGTCTCCGAAGAAGACATCAGGGGGTGACCATTGGGACCCTTCACTGTCATCGAAATCCATGTCCTCTGTTAGAGACCCCTCAGGCGAGTCTACGCGCTTCCTCTTGCATGATCTCTTCCGTGGGGGCTTCTGAGGAGGACTCGGAAGAGTGGGTACACTGTAACGAGGGTTCCTGCGGCTTCCCTGTCCAGTATTCCGGGAGGTGGCCTGTCGCAGCTGTAGCTCAGGGGGAGAAATCTGGGGGTCCGACTTCAGCGGAATGCTTCAAGAAGCAAGTGCCCTCTCCATGGCATGAAAAGCAGGTCTGCCCAAAGAGGGATGGGAGCCCAGAACCAAGAAGGACAACCTAAGAACCAGGATCACACCCCGCTCTGTCGAACCCGCTCCTGAGGATGGAGCCTCAAGCAGGATCAGTGCAGACAAAGCTCCCGGCTCTGAGGATGGAACCAAAGGAAACACTTGGAACAGTGCCACAAACCGAAGAGCCTGCAGCCCAATCACAGGGTTAAGGAAGGACTGGTTCAGCAGGAACCGAGGACAAATGGGACAGTCCCGGAGCCTCAGTGAGGTCGACTACAGGTGCCAAGACGGGGGTTTTCAAAAAAGACGTCAGAGCAGAAGGCTTTGGAACCGGAATGGTCAAAGGAGGAGAATAGGATGGAGTCCATGGAGAAGCCAACCCAAGTTCTGCAGGAAGATGGGTCCTGGAAGGAGTGGGTATCCCCCTGGCTGCCAACAGCTGATCCACAAGACGCACCACATCAAGCTCTGAAAGGTTCCTGATGGATATAGGGGATACTCCCAATGGGGGAGTCAGGTCGATCTAGGAACGGGCTATACACTTTGCCTAGAAACAGGTCTATGGATGGAGAGTATCGGGTCCATGGTGTGGAATCTACCAGCACCAATGTCTCAAGTTTAGAGACAGGAAGCAGTGGGGTCAAATCTGTTCTTGTCGGGCCTGTAAAAGAGTTGGTGCCGAATGGGCACTCAAAGCCGATATGGAAGGTTCAGTTGTCATTGCAGAAATAGGCATCGAAGGCGTGCACTGTGCCAAAGTCGTAGCAGGCAAGGCGAGGTCTATAGTCAGTGCCAGAGACAGTATCAGACCTGAAGCTGGCCCTGATATAGTAACAGTTATAGTAGCTGGAGCAGATGAGGTCGGTGCCGACGAGGCAGACTTATGCTCCAAAGATAGTTTTTGCTCTTTAGGTTTTACAGACTTACCCTGGTCACCAGAGGCTGAAGAGGGAACCAAATGGGGCCTTTTCTTATCCTTAATAGGAGGGGTTGAGACCTCCGTCGCAGAAAGGGCCTCTGAAAAGGGCGAGTTAAGTAGGCCCTTCAGTATTAACTTATTCTTGCACTCGTTCAGAGTGCTCTGACTGAAACTTTGACAAATCACACAGGGAGGTTGCACCAAAAGATGGGGCACCCCCAAACAATAAACACAATCATCATGAGGGTCATTATTCGGAAGTTTACCGTTACACGAAGTAAAATGTTTGAAACCAGATGTACCGTTCTTATCAGAAATCATGAAAAACTAAACACAACAATCAAGGCTTCAGAGAAAAATGTAAATTCTACTTTCTCTCTGTCTATACCTATCTAAATACACACACTATCTATCAAAAGAGTCAAAAACATACAACTAGACAGAAAATGGAAAGAGAGAAGAAATACCAGCGATAGTATTCAAGGAATACTACAGGGGTAAAGAGAGAAGGCTGTACCACCAGTGGTACTTAAAAGATTACCAGATCAGGTAGAAGTAGAAGTGAAAAGTCTAAATCCAACTGTAAATATAGAGAGTTATGAATATAAATCACAATCGAGAGGAAAAAAGGCAACATTTTCCACAAAATATCAAAAAGTTTCCACTTAGCTGAGACCTCGGCTGAAACATGGCTTTACGGCTACGCGGCAAACGAGATCTGAGGTAACAGGGAGAAGGGCATTGTCAGTAGAAGCTTAGCTCAAGAGTTTTTGGCTGGCGCGAGCTTGGTATTAGGCCAACTTGGTTCCGAGGGCTCAGAACCGAACCCCATCAGTGATGAATGGAAAGAAGATTAACAACATCAGATTAACTGAATTTGTTCCCTCAGTTTCAATTTTCTGTTCATCATAGTGGGAATCAGCAGAAACTGAAAATTTCTTTTCTCTTACCAGTATATCTAGAATGTGAAGGATTAAGATCCTGAAATAAGCCCAGAGCTAAGCCCAATAAATCTTCCCTATCTAGGGTAACAGAGACAGAAGATAATAGCTTAACTTTCCTCTTCTTTTTGACAGGAATATCCACAGAAGCAAATTGACTCATGTCAGGGACATCACCCCAGCAAACAGGCAGAGAAGCATTCCTGCTCTTTCTTCAGCTGAAATGGCCACTGCAGTGTAATCTATCTGTAACTGAGGCAAGGAGGCAGCCTACTGAAGTGAACTGTCCTATTTTTTTTTTTTTTTTGTGACCGGAAGAAGAAAGAAATGAGCAGCCAGTAAACTGCTCCACAACTAAGCAGAGAAACAAGCCTGAAGCACGGGAAGCAATATCACTAGCAGCAGCCAGCAAAGACTAAGTGTCAAGAAAGGGTTTTCACCAAAATTACACTGCGACAAGCACAAAACACACTTGCCCCAGCCCCTAAAATTAATTCATTATAAATTAACGAAAAAGAAAGTTTACACTAAAAAAAAAGTAAAAGAACCGCACTTCAACTGACAGAAATGTCATGCGACAGTCCAAAAATCTTTAAATTGTGGACAAAAAACAAACAGTTCTTTAAAATAAAGTACTACTTTAGTCAGAATATTAAATGTGGAAGTTTTTTCCCTGAAGGAAATGTATCTGCCCAGCTATGGAGAAATGTTTGCCAACCACTGATTCTCAAAAGGCTGCAAACGTAGCACTCTTTGGTAGCAGGAAAGCTATGAAGGGCTTGGTGCCCACACTGCTGATTGTCCCCCTGCTTAGCTCAATCTATCAACAGTCTGTGCAAATGGAAGGTGCCCTTAAGGTTTGGAAGCTGGCCGGCTGTCATATCCTAGGCAGGATATAACTTGTACAGATAAGGCTACTGCAGATGTGATCAAATGCTGAACATAGAGTAGCTAACAGCAGTAACCTCCAGGGAACAGTTCTAGGACAACTTCTCTTTAGTATTTACTTCTTTGATATCAAGACAGACATCAACAGCCTGTGGCTGACCAAGTTTGCATACAACTGCAAACTTGGAGTGATCATTAACTTCCCATCTGACTTCCACATTCTTCAGGAAAGACTAACATGAATCAATAAGTGGTGCTTGGACCACTGCCAAAGGCCATCAGGAGGCATATTCACTGTATGCACATCCGTACAGCATTTGTTTTTTGTCTACAATTTAAAGATTTTTGGACTGTCGCGTGACATTTCTGTCAGCTGAAGTGCGGTTCTTTTACTTTTTTTTTTTAGTGTAATCTTTCTTTTTCGTTAATTTATAATAAATTAATTTTAGGGGCTGGGGCAAGTGTGTTTTGTGCACCGGGCAAGCAGTAAGACCCAGATGTAGAAGAGTAAATGCTAAATAATTAAATAAAATAAAACAAGTCATGTAGCAGATGCAAATGCCTTGATTGAGACTGCATAGTAATTTTCAGCTCAGCTTATCAGGCATTTGCATGTTTAGCACTGGTTTCACCCTAGTCAGTTGATGGGGAATAACTGCCCATTTAACTCTGTGTGAAGGTAGTGGAAAGCCATGTGAAATTTAGCCTGCTTCCGAATTCTTTCATGCGGCTTTCTTTTCAACCTTTAGCAGATACTCTGCATGGGGAGTGGGGGAGGTATGTCAGTGACGTCAGGAGCTGCAAATCTGCCTGTAAATATAGGGAGTTGTTGGTAACCGGCTTGATTTCTCTAAGATTTAAAAAATATATATACTTCAGCAGCAACAGCCTTTTACAAAATGAACATATTACATATACATACTGGTTGGTGGTGCTGAATTGTTCACAAGACTTTTTTTTTTCATTTACTTATTTATTATCGGGATTGGTTATTTGCAAATCTCACTGTCTGAGTATTAACTGATGTGGCTAGTTCTGCTGCTGCGTAACTGCAGGTGATGGTTCTTGCAGTATGACTTGGCTCCTTGTTATTAAAAAGAAAAAAAAAAAACATTTTGTTTTCCTTCTTTATAGTGAGGAGTGTGCTGCATCAGTTCTTCTGTTCAGGCAACAATAGTGAACAGCAAGAAGTTTCTGCAAGAAAAAACAAAATAAAATAAAAACAAGTTTTACTGGACTGCCTGGGGGTTCCTTTTGTTCACTTATTTAACTAGGGGAGTTAACTGTTCTTTTTCAGGTAAGGTCAGAAAACAGGGTAAGTGATATAACTGTTAATGTTTAATTTTTTTATCACAAGTTGGTAAAAAAACACGTAAGAACCATTTCTTTTTTCTTTTTTGTTTAATAACTTGGGGATAGCAAGTTATGTAGTAAAGAAACACAGGCTTCCCATCCATGTAAAACAGAGTTCATCCTTGAACTTATTCAAATGAAACCTTTACAAATAAATCGAAAATCGCTACCCCCAGTCTGGCTGCCATGTCTTTTATGGCCAGAGACAGTCAATAAGAAAAGTATCATCCTAACTAACACCCTATAAATCCCTTAGATAGCTCCCTACTAACATGCCCCTCCCCCTGTACAGATGGCTATGGTACTTGGGATCCAAATGGGTTTGGGGTGCGTGGATAGGCTTATAAGTGCCCTAGAGGTCATTAGCCTAGTAAAAATCTATAAAACTATAGAAACACTATGTCAAGGAAGGTCTCCAATTTTGAAACTTTGCCCTACATTACTTTTTGGGCTTTGTCTTTTTTCCCGGGGCAATAGGTCAGTTATACAAGGGGGGTTGAATTTATGAATACCCGTCTGATTGCTAATTCCTTCCTAAAGGAAGACAGTGTCTTGATCTGAAGAGGAAGTTTGTTGCAGAACAGGGACAGTCATTGTGTGACAAATCTCTTTCTCTCCATCATCACTAGCTTATTTGCTGAAGCAGGTTCAGATCTCAGGTTCTAGTGTTCAATGGACTGTTAGATTTGTGGAGAAATAAGGGTTGTTGTACTGATGGATTCCTAATGACCCAATAAGCAAGGCAAAGATCGCTCCCATGGAGTCACAGCTGATCTGTGTTTCTGAGAACATACCCTTGATATCTTATAAAAAATATTGTTTTTAAGAATGGACAATAATTATCATTAAACAATTTATAAAACAGGATATTCAGTAGCAACGAGGCTGTAGCACTGGACGTGAACTGTATTTTGCTACAGTAATAAAATAATGTTCTTTGTGGTTGGCTAGAAAAACAAATCTAAGAATTTTGTTTTTCATTGTTTGGACAAGTGCAGTGTTATGGTAGGAAGAGAATAAAATGACTGGTTTCTTGAATCTCTTCAAGAAAAAAAAGAGTCTCTCTTTCTTTTAAAAGAAACTACAAGAAGGATCAATAGCCTAAATTAAACCCTGAGCCAGACCCTGTAAACTACTCCTGTCAAAAGAAATTTGATGAGGGGTAGATACATGCTTGGTTTTCTGTTTCTTTTTGACAGGAAAATGAGGCCAACTGTATTATTAATGGCAGCAGCTACTTCCCCATGGATGAGCCCAGCATTCTGGCAAAACAATGAAGACCTCTCCTGTCCCATCTCCCAGGAGACAAGAGTAGTTCTCTCTTGCTCCTGATGGGACCCTAGCAGCCGCAGAGGACATAGCTAACCCCTGGTCTATACTGGCTGTAGGTTCTGCACCAGACGGATCTGGCGTAAAAGAAGAGTGGTCTGAGGTACAACAAATGGCCACAGCAGAGTCACCCACCTGTGGCTGAGACAAATTGCTAGCCTGCTGTGGTAGTAAAGAATGTTTGCTTAACTTTGTCTTTTTCTGGCTGGAAGATGGACCAACTGTAACACTGGTAGTCTGTTCCATGGTCAAGCCAAAAATGGTGCCTCTTCCCCATAGAACAGGAGCAGCAAATGCCAGTAAAACTAGCAGTACACAAATGCTGCCTTTTTTGACAGAAAAAAACACAGTAAAAAGCACTTTCTATGCTATCTCCGCTAAGGAAAATTAAACACAATTTCGCCACAGAAAATGTTTTCAGTAAGTTAACACTACTTTTAAACTGACAGAAAAAACAAATGCTCTGCTTAAAATTACATTACAGTCTCGACATGCTCTGTTAAAACACAACACTTCTAACTTTAAAATATCTTTCCTGAACAAAACAGAAAAAAATGGAAGTTGTTTTCCCCCCCAAGGGGCACTTACTGTACCTGTCCATCAAAGGAAAGTCCAAACTGACTGTTGATCTTTTAAAAGCCTCAGAAGAGAGTACTCTTCTCACCCAAACTTGGCTTTTAGTCAGCTCAACTCCAGCTGCTTGACAGTTTGGGTGCATGGAAGGTGCCCTGAAGCTTTAGAATCTGGCCAGGCATTATATCTTTATCAAGATATAAGCCATGTAGCTAAGGCTACTGCAGCATTGATCAACATGATGAACATGTACTGTTTCACCTTTCCTGTAAAACAAGCTAACCTGACACAAGAAATAAAGGGGTCTATATTAGAACACCGAACATTCAAAATGTCGAGTGTTCTAATATCGAACCCTATCAATCGAAAATTAAAAACATCGAACAGTCAGAACAGCGAATATTTTCCTAGAGAAAAAATTTGCTGTTCCAAAACACATACACACACAACACAAGCACACCAAACAAACAGCAATCCACACACATACACCTAAACTGTTACATCTAACCCTACACTAAACTATACATACACCACTAACTATCCACTTACCTTAACCCAAACCCTAAGGTCCATCACTATCACACAGTCACCTCACCCGCGCCCTAACCCTAACTCACCTACCCCGCCCTAACCCTCACCCTCACGTCCACACAATCGCAGTTACCTGAACCCAACCCGTAACTTTCCACCACAGCGCTGAAAATACCAAAGCAACAGAAATTAACAACCAAATTCTTTTCGACATTTTGAATGTTCGGTGTTCTAATATAGACCCGAAATAAAGTACATACAGCTTCCAAAGTAAAGCAATCACAGAACTCCTAATGTCAGAAATAAAGCAAATTAATATAAGAAACAAATTTAGGGGCAAATTCCCACAAAACATTTTGGGTTTGAAGCTCTGAGGCTTGGATCTCAGGTGCAAACAGTCTCAGTGGATCACAGAGACACACAGAGGGGAAAAAACACATCTCATACTACATCGATCCCTTTAATTTGTTCTGCTGGTTTACACACACTGGCTAAAGAGGTAGGTCTTTTTGCAAGGGCCCCTAGAGAAAATCACTAAATTTAAATGTAGAAAGTATCCATTTAAGAATGGAAGTAGACATATCTAATTATTTAGAGCACGTTAGCAAACAAGGTGGAGACTTGAAACTGGTATAATTATTTTATGTTACATTAGCATAGTTCTCTTAATTCTTTAACACTATGACTTAAACAACAACTAAACATTTACCCTCCCCCAAAACAATTATCCAATGTTGCAGAAGAACTTCTGTTTGGGACACCAGCATCTCCGGTTTAATCAGTGACAAATGGCAAGTGGTAAGGAGTCATGAAACTCGCAAGTGCTTATGTTTCTCCTCTCATGGGAGTAGGGTTTACAATCTACAACTTACTCTCCCAACAATGGCTATAGAGCCTAGATGGAGCACAATAAGCAATACCGGTGGACTGCACTAAAAGAGAAGACATTTGTAATATGGCAGAGTAATTTCCAACATGGAAATCACTGCATTCCATGCAATGGGGCAGTGGAGGACACCAATGGGTACAGCATGAATAATACCCACCTCTGAAGGACAACAGCCTCAGTGGTAGTGCTTCCCAGCCAGTGCTCAAGGTAGGATCTGATATCGATAGGGTAGGACTCATTAAAAAAAAAAACTGTAATGCACGTTTCCCCAATATAAGAACTGCACAGATCCTTACTTAAGCAAATTAATGACTGGGTCCTTGTTTAAGCAGTAAACTGAACTGTAATACAGCAAACAAGAATCCTTTGCATATTAACAAGTGCTTATCCGTGCATATAAGCAACATGTTTTGTGATTATGGCTTACAGTTTTCAAAACAATATTCAAAATGCTCACATGCTGACTTGTAAGCAAAAAGATCTAACAGAGGAGAAGAAACAAAAGCTATCCTTACGAGCAGTTCATCTTCAAGTTGGGCACAGGCCTCTTCTGCCACTTGCATCCTTCCCAAGGAAGCTCCCCTGTGAAGACAGCAAGAAACTAATATTATGACTGCATACATAGAGAAGCCAAGATAGCAATGCACCGCAGCGTGGCCCTAGAAAACAGACCTCAAGATTACAAAATCAATATTATGGCAGACACTGTTCAATAGGCCTAAACCAAAACAGGTTCAGTTTCTCTACAAGAGAACACAGTTTTAGCATGCATATCTACCCATTGTTTCAATGCACAGAAACAGGATTATTAAAATAAGTTAAAAAAAGTTCTGTGATCCTAAAAGAAACTATGAAAAAAATGTGTTTTGTCAATCCCCATTTGTCCCAGAAGTCTCCACAACACAGAAAACAATTCTGAGCAAAAACACATACACAATTCCATTTTGGCACTAACAGCTAGAACTACCAAGACCAAAGCCACAATGCTCTGCAGAAGCACAGCATGCATATCTTGATTACACTGCTCTGCCTGGTCAGTTCTGATTGTCCCCTTTCTTCATGATCAAAGTCAAAATGTTCTTTATGGGCACATCGTCACAATTATGACTACAATGTTTAGCCCAGTTAAATCTGGCTATCTGTTACTCAGCATCTACTGCCTCTATGAGCCAATGACCAAGACATAATGTTGTAAATCAAGAGTATGATCACTGCACTCACTTTGTTCTGCGCATTTCATTCCCAGTGCCTGAAACTCCAGAGTTGTAGTCAAGCTGAAACAACTGGATAAAATGATGCAACTACAATGGGTACATTGCACCCTTTTAAAGCATTATGACCTGTATCACTAGGGTCATCATTGTGCTCACCATTAATTAAAAAAACTAGGGCTACTGGGATCTCCAACAGAAGTAATGATTACACACTTTGAAACTTGGCTTTGGCTTCCCACATGCACCTTTTATTGCAGGCTTCATGACTGAAGTTCGACAAGTTAGTGATTTATGATCAGAAATGTGATCACTAAATACAGAACTTACTGTTTAACTGTTAAAGCATTTCTGTAAAGGGGCTTCACAGAAATGTGATCACTAAATACAGAACTTACTGTTTAACTGTTAAAGCATTTCTGTAAAGGGGCTTCACCTTCCTGAACCTCCAATATGGGGAACACCATACTTCCTTGATATTTAAGTATACTAACTCTGATATCAATTACAAAATCCCTTAGATACTGTAATTTTCATCTTTTAACAAGAAGAAAAAATCTCACATTTGTGATCATACACTAGTGGGCTGATGCCACAAGACTTGTAATTAAACAACAGCACCGCTTCTTTTTGCTGATGTTCTTATAAACATCACAATTTACTTACACAACATAAAGTACAAAGTTGTCTCAAACAAACTGAACACGTGAATTTGAAAAGTTTTTCAGGACAGTTATTCAGCAGAATACTTGGGACAGAGGAAAAGAGGCCTACTTATATTAATTGTAAGAGAAGCTCCAATAGTGATGGAATAGGATAAAAAAGATAATGATAGATATGTAGTACTAGGGAAGAGGATTACAGTGGCATGCATTTATACTCCACCGAAAACTACTATAATAGAGCTTAATAAAATTCTGGGAGAAATAATCAGCTTTCATCAAGGAATATTACTTACAGATGGGGACTGGAATTTGATTTGCAACAGTGAAGATGTGGCGGGGGGCCCTGAAAGGAAAATACAACAAAGGAGGCTAGATTTTTAAAGAAATTTATGAAAATACTTGTTATGGAAGATGTGAATTCAGTACTAGGAGTTTGGAGTGAATTTACATATTCCCCAAGATAAAAAAAATGGTCTAGGCTGGAGAGAATTTACATTTCACAGGAACATGTGCATTTAACTGAAGGTCTTGATACGCACCCAATAACTATTTCAGATCATGCACCAATAATAACTAAAATAAAAACACAGGATAAATGAAATAAAAATGAGACACTGGCGGTCTCCTACCTATCTATTGAAAACAGAGGAATTTAAGCAATGGGTAGTGGAAATTATTCCGGAGCTATTACAGAAGATAGAAATTTCTTCTAAAAATTTAGCTAGGGAATGAAGTGGCATTTAAAAATAGGGTGGAGATGAAAGGCAGATATGGTTAAGAAGTAACAAGAATTATTTACAAGGACTGATAAATGTTAAAGTATTGCAAAATAAGGTGAGTCACACAGAACAAGAGGAGCGACTGCAGAATGCAAAACAGAAAATAAGGCACTACCTTCATAATATGCACAAGTTTAGAACGATTGCTATTAAGCAACTGTTTTTTATAATAACTCTAGAGTACAAAAACTTTTAGCATAACGACTCAGGCAACAGAAAGTAGAAAGGGTTGTCACCAAGCTTAGGAATCTTATAACAAGTAAGATAACAAGGGATTCTGTAAAAGTATTAGAATTATTTTTGAAATTCTATGAAAGTCTGTATAAAAGAGAAATATGGAAATCAAAAAGGTAAAAATGGAAATGTTTATGACAGAATTAAATATGCCAAGGCTAGAAGTAGAGGAGGCTCAATTACTAACAGTTAGGATAGGAGGAGAGGAGATAAAAATGGTGATGAATACCAATCCACAGGAAAGTCCCCAGGAATAGATGGTATTCCTGTGGAAATTTGGAAGCTAGGAGGGAAAAAACTTAAAGATCTGGAAGATTTTGTTTAATTGTTTAACAATATTTTAAGAGGAGGAAAAGTACCAACATCCTGCAAAAAAGCAGTGGTAGCTGTAATACCTAAAGAGGGTAAAGCTCCATCAGATCCAGTTTCATACAAGAGTGTTTCACTACTAAACCATGATTATGAAGTGTATATGTCTATAATGGCTAAAAGAATGGAAAAAGTAATGCCAAAATTGATAGATATGGATCATTGTGGTTTTGTGGAGGGGAGGCAAACATTTGACAACATTAACAGAACACTGATGATCCAGAGGGAAGCAGAATGTAAGAAAATACCACAGTTGTTGGTGGGTCTTGATACAGAGAAAGCATTTGACAGAGTAAGCTGGGACTTTATGAGCAGAACAAAGGAAGCATTTGTATTCCCTGATAAAATTATAAAGTTGATTAGAAGGATATATGAGGGATCGGAGGCAAAAATTAAAGTGGATGGGGTCCTCTCTGCTAATTTCTGCTTGAGGAGGTGTCTTCCCCTTTATTATTTATACATTTATAATTTATTTTAAATTTTTTAAAAATATTTATTTAAAATAATTTTATTATTTGCATTACATTTAGAACCACTGGCAAAAAAAATAAGGGACTCAGAAATTCAAGGATATAATTGGTATGGTACTCAAGAAAAGCTGTCTCTGTTTGCAGGAGATATTATTTTGCACCTTACAAAACCATAAAGGGACATTACAGTGTTGTGGAACATACTGATACAGTTTCAAATCTTTTCAGGATACAAAATGAATGAAGCTAAAACAAAGGCAAAAGCGGTAGATTATTTACCCACATACGATTTGGTTCAGCAATATCCATATTTACTGGGACGTGACAGAATGAATTATTTAGGGGTATGGATTAAAAATGATTCCAGTGTGGCAGCTAAGGATATGTGGTAAGAGAGTAAACAAAAGATAGATAATACAAAAACTGAGAAAATGGAAGCACTGTTATATGGATATCGACAGTAAAATAGAAGCAATTAAAATGCTTTTAGTCCCTTTAGTCTTACTACACGTCAGCCACATTTTTATCAACCAGAGGAGAAGTTGTAGATAGCAATTAATAAAGAGCTGAAGGATTTTATCTGGAAGGGGAAGACAGCAAGAGTCAACTGGGATAAGCGTATTCTTCCAATAGAACAAGGCAGATTGGGATTACCTGAATTGAAGGTTTATTTCAGAGCAACAGAGTTAAGGCTTATATACATAACACAAGCAGAAAACTATAATTCAGAGTGGAAAGAGGTGATGATGAAACAGAGGGGAAGCTCAAGAAACAAGGAGAGACTGTGATTTTAGATGCAGATCTTTAAGGAGAATAAGAATAAATATACAGAATATTATATTCTTAAAGTAGATAACCAAATAATCCTGCAGTATTTCACTAACGACCGACACACACTGTAATAAAAACACTGCACGTTAATAAAAATAAATACACTTAAATAACATCAGTTAAGCACTTTTGTTACTTACAATTCAACAGAACTTCATCAAAACTAAATTCCCTTAACATTCAATCATCACTTTATACAAATATCTTACCATGTGACTTAATAAACAAGGTACTATATTTACTTATTTTATTTTACACTTGTTAAATGGGATAGTCCATCTGGGTGTAAGCCCATTTTCAGTGGAGGCCCGGGGAGAAAAGCTCCAGAAGTACAACTTACATAGGCATTAATACAACAGAAACAAACACATTGATATAAAAAGCCAAGTACAAATATACAATTGGCATCTTAAGTATAACATCAAAATTATAGGATTAATTAATAGTATACACTGACATATAAATATCTTAAAAATTGTTTAAGGAGGAATGAGTTGTTTTTTTTTTTTTTTACATAGAAGGTATTTGAGAGTATGTTTAGCCTTTTAGTCAGGTCAGTATAAAAAGAGAAAGAGAAGGAGCTTAGAAGAAGGAGATACATCTATGTAAGTAGAGGTTCACAGGTTGGGGAATAAGACATACAGGTGAGAGATTAGCCTTGGTTGATACAGGAACAGATCCAGTTGCTATATAGGTTGTCTTTCAGCTGTTTCTTGAATTGAGTTACGTGTCAGTGATGTTTAAAATATGTTGGGAAATAACATTCCAGATTTTAGAAATATGGTGGGAAGAGAGGGAATCCCCAACCTTGTTGTTGCTTTTGGAGACTTGTAGGAGGGTTTTGTGTGTAGATCGGAGTTGTCAAGTGTTAGTATATTGTTGGAAGTAATTATTGCAAGGCTGGGATTCTGTTGGGCTGGTACACTAAGTAGTAGGTGATAATGAGTTGAGTATAGATCAGTTGTTGGGGGAGTTCTAACCAATTGAATTGTCGTAGGGAGTAGCAATGGTGGGACCTGTGTGGGGAGTTAGTGGAAAACTTGGCTATTTTGTTATAGCAGGATTAAAGTTTGGAAAGTTCAGCTTTGCTAAGTGTGGAAAAGATAGGGGAGGCACAAAATAGAGTAGACAGGAGGTGAATTCTGGTGATGTCTAATCTGGCTTGGTTTGTAAGAAATGGCTTAATATGGCAGAGAGAGCCAAGTCTGATGTGCATTTTTTAATGGATTGAGATAAACTGAAGTTTGACATTCACCTATCAATGACAACACCTAGCAGCTTAGTTTGTGAGGTGGCGGTTACAATTGTGTTGTTAGAGGAATGTATGTGGAAAGAGGTTGGAGGTATGGATGATATGATGGGGAGAAAAAGCATCAGCTTGGTATTGCTTGGGTTCAATATAAGATTAGCTTTGTTTAGCCAAGGATTCTACTTGTAGAAAGGATTGTTGAGCGATTTCCTCTAGCTGTGTAAGGGAGGATGCATTACATATGAGGCTAGAGGCATCTGCATATTGAATAACTGAGGCTAGAGGAGTGGATTTATGCAAATGATTAGTGAATATGTTGAAAAGGAGGGGTCCTAATATGGAACCTTGTGAGACTCTAATATTAACAGGGAGTAGAGATGACAGCTCCGGTTTCCACCTAACAGTGTGTTGCCATTTAGTTAAATAACTGTGGATCCATGATAGGGTAGAGTGGCTAATATTTAAATTGGCAAGCTCTGACAGTAGTTTCTGGTGTGAAACTGTGTCAAAGACCTTAGAGAGATCAAGAAAGGTATCACAGACAAAGTCTGTTTTGGTTTCTGTAATGATTTATGGTGTTGGTAAAACTGAGGACGACGGTTGTGGTGCTATGGTGGGGGCGAAAAACATGTTGTGTATGAGAGAGGAGGTTGTTGGAGAGAAGGTAATTTAGAAGTTGGGTGTGAATGCATTTCTCAAGTATTTTTGAGAGGGGTGAAAGGATGGCAATTGGCCTGTGGTTTGTGAGTTCTGTGGATTTTCCACCTTTATGCAGGGGAGTGATGTAGGAGGATTTTCCAGAGAAGTGGGACATAGTTTTCAGTGACAAACTGATTGATAAGGATGGATATGGGGTATACGAGGTCTTCTGCAGGAATTTTGAGGAATTCTGATGGTAGATTGTCTGCAGCAAGGCTGGTAGGCTTGAGTTTTTTAAGAAGTTTGTATATGGTGTGAGTTGGAACTGGTTGTAAGGAGAAAGTATATGTGAGATAATTATTGACGGTTGGGACCTTGGGTGATGTATGTTGGTTATATTGGATAAGAGAGCATATAGAGTTTATGAAGAAGGAACTGAACTGTGTTGCTATATTATCCACTGAAGGGGGTGTAGTGGGTGTACAGGTGGTAGTATTGCAATGCTGAAGGAATTTCTTAATGGTGAACCAGAATGTTTTGGGGTTGTTTTGATGCTTCTGTTGTACAATGATGTAGTATGTTTTTTATCTGCTTTTATTTGAGATTTAGCTTAATTTCTAAGTTGTTTGTAGAGCTTTAAGGTTTACATTGCAATATGTGACTCATGTAAAGCATTTTATGTAGGAAAGCCGCTAAGGAGATTAAAGGAAAGAGTGTACAACCACTTGCTAGATATCAAGAAGAAGAAATTAACTAATGCCCTAAGCAAATATGTATTAGGTAATAGTGGGCATGAGTTTGGATTTGTTGTTATACAGCAGGTCATACAAGACCCTAGGGGGGTGTTTATGAAGGAACATTTGAATAGAAAAGAGTTAATATGGCAATTAAGATTAAATGCCTTGAGCTCCCCAGGCCTTAATGAAGCCTGCTCTATTATTTTTATTTTTACATTTGTTGACCGGGCTAGTCTAACTGGATATATGTCCATTTTCAGTAGAGGCCCGGGGAGAAAAGCTCCAGGGAAAAAACATACAATTAATAGAGAATAACATAAAAACATTTTTATACAGCAATATTTATACAAACAATTAATAGAGAATAGTATAAAAACAGTTTTATACAGCAATAATTATATGATTAAGGCAGTTTTATACCGCAATAAATTTAGCCTAAACATGTAAGCTAAAGAAATTGTAAAAGAATATAAAAAAATAGTAGTATGTAAAATTTTTTTTTTTTTTTTTTTTTAAAGCTACTCCTACTGGAAGCAAGTCTTAGAAGGGTGTACTAGTAACACTTATTTCTATGTGAGAGAAAAGGATATAGAAGTATTCTAAGAAGGTTGTAATTGGAGAAAGGTGAAAGATTAGAGTCAAGAGAATGTTAGTCAGGGTTAGAACATGGGCATAACCAGTGATTATTGAAATATAGCTTTAGATTTCTTTTAAAAAGTGGGAGAGAGGTCAGAGGTGTAAGGTCGGGTGGTAATTGATTCCATACTTTTCCGACAGAGTTAGAGAACAAGGAATCACCTGATAAGTTTTTAGATTTAGTAATATGCATAAGCATTTTGTTAGAGGAGCGTAAATTTTTGAGATTGCTGTATGGTATAATGAAGCTAGAGAGTGTGGGAGTATTATGGGGTTGATAAAGGGCCTTGTATGTTATTGTAAGTTGCAGAAATTGTATCTGATTAAGAAATTCTAACCAGCCTAGTTGTTTCAGATTAAGACAGTGATGAGTTCTAAAAGGGGAGCTTGTAGCGAACCTAGCAATGTTATTATAGTATAGAGCTAGTTTGTGAGGGTTCTTTTTAGAGAGGTTGGTGTAAATGGGAGAGGCATAAAGAAGAGTTGAGAGTAAATGAGTTCTAGCTATAGTGGACCTGGCTAGTGATGTAAGAAAAGGTTTAATTCTGTAGAGGGATCCTAATTTATGGTTAACTGATTTTACTGTGGCATTAATGTGGGTATCAAAGTTGAGATTGTTGTCAATTGTGATTCCTAAGAGTTTAGTGGTTAGATCAGGAGAAATAAGGGTGCCATTATTTGATGTGATACTGAAGTGTACAGGGGTAGTCTTTTGGGTTGGTGTAAAGAGTAAAAGTTTAGTTTTTGGGGGGTTTAGTAGGAGGCAGCGGTCAGAGAACCAGTGCTCTACTATATTAAAAGCTTTTTGTATATGAGCCTGAAGTTCAGCTTGAGAGGTGGCTGCACAGACTATAGTAGAGTCGTCTGCATATTGAATACATGTGGAGAGAGAGATGGCTAAGTGGAGGTCATTGATGTAGATGGAAAACAAGAGAGGGCCTAAAATGGATCCTTGTTGAACACCTAATGTAATAGGCAGATGATTTGATAGTGTATTTTGCCAGAGTACAGCCTGCTGTCTGTTATCTAGATAGGATGTGAACCAGTTCATTGAAAGTAGATTCAGTGAGTAGGACTTTAGGATGTGAAGAAGGATTTGGTGATTAACCATGTCAAAAGCTTTTGATAAATCAACAAAGACTGCTGAGGAGAGGATATTTTTGTTGCGGTTCTCGTTGATACAGTTTGTGAAGGAAAGCAAGGCAGAAGAGGTACTATGGAAAGGTCTAAATCCGTGTTGACAGTTTGCTAGTAGGTTGTGATGGAGAAGATGGTTCATTAGCTGTTTGTGGACATACTTTTCCATTATTTTTGCAAGTTGAGAGAGTAGTGCTATAGGACGATAGTTGGACATGTCGTTGGAGCCACCACCTTTGTGTAATGGGATAATATGAGAAATTTTCCAGATGGATGGGATAATACCTTCATTTATGGTTCGATTTATCAATATGGAGATGGGATAAGCTATGGCTTTAGATGCTATTTGCAGGAATTCAGCTGGGAGTTTATCAGCAGAGGGGGTTGTTGCTTTTAGCTTTTGGAAAAGGGATCGAATATATGATGTTGGTACTGGTTCTAACTTGAATACTGGGGGTGACTTGGAGGTGGGAGTTTGTAGTTTTGAGATATTGGGGAATAGTTGGCTAGCCAGAGTTTGGATAGTATTGGTAAAGAAAGAGTTAAAGGCATTTGCTGTTTCAGTTGAGTTTTCAAGATTAGCGCCTGAGGGGATGGGGGTGATGGTTGCACCTGGATAAAGAATTTTATTAACAGTAGACCAAAACTTCTGAGGTTCCTTGAGAGAGGATTGTTGTAGGTGGAGATAGTAGTTCTTTTTATCTAGTAGGATGGCTTTTTTATGGCTTTTTTTGTGTTATTTCTTTGCTGTCTGAAGGTTGGATGATCTGTAGAGTTCTTAGTAGTTCGCCATTTAGCCCAGGATTTGTTTCTTTGAATGATTAGTTGCCTGGTATTGTTTGAGAGCCAAGGAGCAGGTTTAGTTTTATTTCTTGTACAGCGTATTGGGGCGTGATGATCAAGGATTGTTAGAAATGTTGAGTTGAAGTATTCAACTGCTTTGTTAATTGGGAGGGATTTTAATGGTGATCAATTACATTGCTTAAGTTTTATTTCGAAAAGCTCAGGGATAAAATGCTTTTTGGAGCAAACTGTTCTGATAGTGTTAGGGAAGGTTGGGTTGGATTTATGTCTGATTATGTATGTTAGCAGGTGGTCACTAAGATCATCTGGGAGTGTTCTTGTTATGTATGTGTGGTGAGGACTATTAGTCAGAATCCAATCCAAGATGCTTTCTTTATTGTTCAGTTTGTTAATTCTGGTGGGGAGTTAAAGCTTCTGAGAAGCCATAAAGGTTAATGTGGTTGGTAGGGTTTGTACTGCTACAAGAATTCCAATCAATGTTAAAGTCTCCTAGGACTATGGTTTCTTGTGGGAGCTGAGAAGAAAGCCAGTTGAGTATATGTTCTAGAGTAGCAATGTTATTGCCTGGGGGAAGATAGACGCAGATGATGTTTATGGCTTTATGTCTGTTAAGCTGGAATTTTGAGATAACTATGTCAGCGCTAGAGTCTAAAGATAGGTTAAGATTTACAGTACTAAGTTGTATGTGTGCTTTATAGAGAATTGCTACTCCTCCTCCTTTTTTGGATGTGCGATCTAACCGAATAATACTATAGCCTGGAGGAATGATTTCATTGTCTTTTATTGAAGGTTTTAGCCAAGTTTCCAATAAGCAAAGGATATCAAATTGGTGGACATCAAGAAGGGCATGAACATGAGGGATTTTATTGCACATGCTTCGTAAGTAAAGATGAGCAATGGATAGTGAACTG
Organism: Protopterus annectens; assembly: GCF_019279795.1. Lineage (NCBI taxonomy): Eukaryota > Metazoa > Chordata > Ceratodontiformes > Protopteridae > Protopterus > Protopterus annectens. Next base: position 422,559,686 of record NC_056751.1, read on the forward strand.
GGTGGTTTGATTAGAGTTAAAGTGGGAATTGTGGCTTGGGGACTATTTGCAGTGACAGGGATAGATGTTGGCCCAGGATTAGGATGAATGTCTCCATCTGTTAGGGAGTGGAGAAATATAAAGTACTTAGGTTGGAGAAGTTTACAGTAAAAGTTAACTGTATGTTTAGTTTTTAGATTACTGTATTTGATGTGTTTTAGTCTGTGAAATTTAGCAATTAGATAACTGGGTTTAGAAATGGTAGTTTGGAAGTTAGGGAGTTTTGTTATAGAAGGTGTAGAAGAATGTTTGGAAGGGATGTGGAGTTTATAGTGAAGGGGTTGTTCATATTAGGTGAGGAGATAAGTAATAGATAGAGCTGTTAAGAGTAAGGTAAGTATTGGTATATGTAATTGGTAGGGCATAAGGTAGGAGTTAATAGTTATAGAGGTGAGAGATTAAAGTTGGAAGGAGGTGTTGAAGGGTATGTTAGGTGGAGATCTAGTTGGAGGTTTTAGTTAGTATGGTATGAGGGAGTTGAGGTAGTAGTGGGTTAGTTGTAAGAAGTAGTGAATGGGTGTGGTGATGAAGGGAGGGGTGTGATTGGAGTAATTTAAAGTGGGGGGGTGTCCTGAGGAGGAAAAAATATTGGAATACTGGGGGCGGGTGGAAATTGGGGGCAGGGTAGGGGAGCGAAGTGAGCCTGCAGGGCGAACGGAGCGGGTAGAGACAAAAGAGTGGACTTTCAAGGAAGACAATCTGTTGAGAAGGTAGGTTTAGCAGGTAAGTCACAAGTGAGAAAGTATAGGAGTGAATTAAAAGAGTAGCAGGAGGTAAGTAAGGGTAGCAATAGAGTAGGAGTGTTAAAGAGAGCCCAGGACAGTAAGAGAAGGTAACAGAGTGAGTTAAGGAGAGGTATTAACTACGAAAATGAGATGGGGAGGTATGGTACAGCACATAGGTATAGGAGTAGATGTGCAGAGAGTTTGTGGAGAGGCGTCACTTACTGGCTAGTCACTATACAGCACCAAAGATACACTTGCAAGGGTGGCAGGCTAATGGAGAGAGGGGGTATGCTACTACTGATAAGGGAATGAAAGGCTGGATGTAAGAGTTTATTTAAGAGACCATAGAATACTTAATTAGAATAAGTGGGGTGGGTGTTTGGCTGCTGGCTGTCCTGCTTAGGAAACTTGTCTAATTTAGCAGTGTCAATACACTTTAAGATAAACTCGAAGTTCTAGAATCTGTTGCAGTACATACTTTCACAATCTAGTGGTGGACTGTATTTTCTGGGAGCTGATAGGTGAAGTCCTAGTTCGGACAATTTTGGTGAGGCTTCCAGTGGGGTGAGGTTCTGGAGATTTAGTACAGGGAAGTACTGGGTCACAGGCTGGTAAGTGAAGAAGAAGAAAATGTAGTAAGGTAAACAGTTTTGTAATGAGGAGCAAAGAAGGAAAACATCAATTACACACAGTTATACGAGTTAGACACATTAAGAAACATCTAAAGAGTACAAACATGCAGGAACCCCAGGATTCTGAGGACAAATAGAAAAATGCAAACTGGTAGCAATGATATAAATAACTGCAGTCAATGTCTACTCAAATGTAATCAACAGTAGGAGTTACTATTAAAATTGTAACATCGAACAATCTAACATGGATACTGTAATCATGTCGCTAGGAAGAAATGAGCTACATCCACAGTATCTATTCAAATGTATACCACAGTTACATACACAATATCTATACAACTGTAAACCTGAACCATAGTAGTTAAGTAACACTTATATCAAGAACAACGGACACAGGAAAATAACTGTTCGCAGCAGTAAAGGCAAAATACTGCACATTAGATTATGAACCGCCAAGCGGTTAATTCTATATTGGTTCTATATTAATTCTATATTGAAACTAAATCAGCATTACGTTTGAATTTAGTGTCGTTATTAAAGTGGCATTTTGAAAGTGTTTTTGAATTGTTTTGGAATACCATTTGTTTATATAGTCCTTTTATTGTATTTATGATTAATTGGATAATTGAGTATTATATTACCTTGATTATTACGTCACATGGTAAGATTTTTGTATAAAGTGATGTTTGAATGTTAATGAAATTTAGCTCTGATGGAGTTCCATTGAATTGTAAGGAACAAAAGCGCTTAACTGATGTTTTATAAGTGCATTTCTTTTTATTAAAATGCAGTGTTTTTACTAGAGCTGCTGTCGGTTGTTAGTGAAGTACTACAGGATTTTTTGGTTATCTAGTTCATGCTTCATTCCTGGTTGGAGATCCATTAGTTGTTTGTGATATTCATAAAGTAGCAGAAATTATTCCAAGAACTAAGCCAACATCGGAATATAGAAAGGAGATTCTGCTGATGGGGATGACTGCAATTAGGGATACAGACAATAGGCAAGAAGGTCTAGAAGTTGCTGGAGAAAATTGGCAAAGGAACCAAGGTATTGGGAGCAAATAACTAGACAGGAAAAGGTAACAGAATGGGAAAATGGCAAGAACTTATTTGAACTGCAGGTTAGAGACTGCCTTCCTTATCAAGGATTGATATCTGCTTTAGGCGAAGAGAAAGAAACAGGGGGGTCATAAACAAAAGACCAGCACTGGCAAAGTTTTTAGTAGAATCTAGAACAGAAGTTGTTGCAATTAGGATAGGAATAATTAGTACAACATATAAAATATTGCATGATAACTATATGAATCAATCATTGAGAACAGAGACTGGAAAAGCAATTCACAAAGAAACCATGGTGGGATGTATCTATATCTACTAAATATGCAACAAAGTCTAGAAGATTTAGGATCTTTGCTTGGAAGTGTTTACATAAGTATTTTTATACCCCAAGTGGACTGCAAAGATTTTTTCCTCAAATAGACAGCAAATGCTGGAGGTAAGATGAGGAAGAAAGAGGTAACTGGGAACATATTTTCTGGAAGTGTAATATTTTGGCACACTTTAAAGATTTCCTGCAGAATGTTCTGTCAGGGATATAAGGCAAGCAAATTGGTGCAAGTAAGGAAATTAATTGCCTAAAGAGAGTAAAGCCTTGCTGAGTCTAGTAGAATGTTTTGGCTGATGATGGCTGCCAAAAAAGCAATTACTAGAAAATAGAAATCAATGTCTAAACCAACTTTACTAGAAATAACAAAGACAGTAACAGAGATAAAACTGGAAATGGGATCTTTAGAAAAGGGTAAAGCAAATTACATAGGAAAAAATGGGAACTGTGGGATCAATACACGCAGAGGAGGAACAATGTTTAAAAGAAGGCAGGATATGAATGAGCTATGCAATGTCTGACTAACAATAACTGGATATATTGTAAGTGATGCATGTTGTTTGCAGCTACAGTTGTGTCAGCATGGTTTGTAATATATAATGTTTGAAACCAAAATTGTGTTCGTATTATTTATTTTCATTTATATAAATGTAAGATTGCCTGTGTCACAAGTGATAATTTAATAAAGATGTTTCTTGTTTAAAAAAACATTGTGTACAGCACAGAGAAATACAAACTCCTTAGTTACATTATTAGAGGTAAAGTGCAGCAAAACGCTCTTAGCCATTGCTCAGAAATTAGATTCTACCACAGTAGCACATTATGTAATGTCTTAAAGCTCAGATGAAACTAAGACTGAATAAATAAAAACACAAAGAATGAGAAAAATCTGTTAAAATTAAAATAAACTGATTTTAATGAAACCCAATTCCAGAGCTACATGCATATCTAGCTGTTCAGTAAACAAGCATATGTCTTTTAAAAAGTATGTACCACATAGGATCTCTGCCACTTGATCAAATGCTCATTTGACAGAATCACAAATCACTGAATACAACTGGCTGAAAACTCATTTGACTGAATCACAATTGATAGAAAATATTCAACACAACAAATATTCCATAAAAATTATATATACTAACTCCATGGTCACAGAATCATGGAGGAAAAAAAGTACAGTTGTGTACACTTACCATAAATGTACATGCTCGAGTGTATTCACTGTTGCAGTCATTACATTTGGGTTATTTGCCTGCAGATAGACCTCAGCCGGCCTGATTATCAAAGTCTTGGGTCATGCGTCGGATACTGTCTCTTCTTCCATGAAGTCAGGTAGTCAGGGGTATAAAGCATGCAGCCGACGCCATTACATCAGCTTTTCTTGCCCCAGATGTCAGGTGCCCCCATAATGGGAAGCAATTATATACAAGGTTACACCTCCAACAAAAAACAAATACACCAGAAAGCTTAAATACAGTAAACAAGAAGAAAGGTATAGCCAGTAGAAGTCAGGGGGCTGGAGGGAGGGTAACCAGGACTGAAACAGTGAATACACTCGAATATCTACATTTATGGTAAGTGTACACAACTGTACTATGTTCTTCGTGTTTCACTGTTGCAGTCATTACATTTGGGTAGATTCCCAAAGCTAAGGAAGGGAGGAGGCAGTTAGAGAGCATTAGGACCAGCTATTAAGCACTGCAAGACTGCAGTGGCAAAACCAGCTCTGGATTTAGAAAAAAAAGGCAAGTGATAATGCTTGGTGAAGGTATGTACAGAGCTCCAGGTAGCAGCTTCTCGGATGTCCCTGGTAGGAACACCTCTGAGAAAGGCTGCCGAAGCAGATGCAGCCCTGGTGGAATGTGATCTTATCCCCTGTGGGGTAGGTTTTCCATAGTGCTTGAATGCAATGGCCTAGCCACTTAGAAGTGGTTTGCTTTAAAATGGCCTTCCCCTCTGCCCCTGCAGCAAAGGTAACTAGCAGCTGTTCAGTTTTCCTGAGGGGCTTAGTCCTGTCTAAATAAAATCTAAGTTGTCTGCACGTCCAAAGAGTGCAGTTTTCATTCTCCTTTGTTCTGTGGATTAGAAAAGAAGGGTGGCAAATGAATAGACTGATTAAGGGCTACACTGGATACCACCTTGGGCATAAAGGAAGGATTGGTCCCGAGGGACAACCTGTCTGCATGAAAGATGATGAAGGGCTCCACTGCCATGAGGGCCTGAAATTCAGACACTCCTCTTGCTGAAGTGATGGCTAGAAGGAAGGCTGTTTTCCAAGAAAGGAATTTCAACTCTGCAGTTACAGCTGGCTCAAAAGGAGGTAGAGTGAGTTTTTCCAATACAAAGTTAAGGTCCCAGGCAGGAGTAGGGACTTTCCTGGATGGTCTTAAATTTTTGGCCCCTCTGAGGAATTGCTTCAGCAGGGGATGAGAAGAGGAGGGGAGGCTCAGTATTATAATGTGCTAAAATGGCTGAGGCATGAATTTTAATAGACGAGAAGGAAAGGCCCTTGTGGAGCATCTCTGTTAAGTACTGAAGAATATACGGTAAGCTGGGCACTGTTATGCCCATCCTCTGAGTCTGGCTCCAGGAACAGTATCTTTTCCACTTTTCAGCATAGGATTTTCTAGTACTAGGCCTCCTTGCCTCCAGAATGACATCCAGCACTTGCTTACTGAGGGATGGTATTGGAGAGCTCAGGTGATTAGCCAGGCTGCAAGGTTCAGGGCTTGAAGCTGGGGTGCAGAATCTGGCCCTCCTACTCGGACAGCAGGGAAGGGGTCTGAAGCAGGTACCATGGTTCCAGCAGTGACATACTGCACAAGATGGGGTACCAGTGTTGGCGTGGCCAGTCTGGTGCAATGAGTATTGTCCTAGGTTTGTCCTGTTTGATCTTTAGCATAACTTTCGAGAGAAGAGGCAGAGGGGGAAAGGCATAAACTGAGAGGCTTTCCCAGATGAAGGACAGGGCATCCACTTTCCAAGCTTGCCTGTGGGGAGCCCTTGTGCAGAATTTGTCCAATTGGTAGTTCTGAGGGGAGGCAAACAGGTCTATCTCTGGGCCCCCCATTTGTTTCTCAAAAAGCTGAATATCTTTGTTTCCAGTTTCCACTTGTGTGGGTCCATGAGATTTCTGCTTAGGTCGTCTGCCAGTGAATTTAGCTTGCCTGGCAGGAATTGAGCTTGTAGGTGCACTTCGTAGTTCAAGGCTGTGTTCCACAGAGCCATGGCTAGTCTGCAGAGAGGGAATGAGTGGGTTCCCCCCTGCTTGTTTATGTACCACATAACAGTGGTATTGTCTGTCTTTACCAATAATTGTCCTGGAAGAATGTGGTCCTTGAAGGCTGTCAGAGAATTCTGTACAGCTAACATTTCTTTTTGATTGACATGCAGGTGCATTTGACTCGGGTTCCATTTGCTCTGAATGCACTGCCCTACCAAGTGAGCTCCCCATGCATAGTCTGATGTGTCTGTTAGGGTTTGGGCAGCAGGGGGTAGAGTGAATGGCAGTCCCTTGTTGTGTTAGCAGGCCTCTGCCCACCAAAGGAACTCTGTCTTTATACATGGAATGACAGGAATCATTGATTCCAGGTCCTGAGAATGCTGACACCATAGGCTTTTTAGATACCATTGCAGTTTCCTCATATGCAGTCTTGCATATGGAATTAGTCGGATACAAGAGGCCATGAACCCCAGGGCTTGCAGTATTTTCCTTGCAGATAGTTGGGTCTTTGTGGCCAGTAGTTTGAAGTAGGCTGTCAAATAAACTTGTTTCTCTGGTGTGAGGTAGGCCATCTGGGAAGTTGTGTTCAAGTTTGCTCCCAGGAATACAATTTGTTGGCAGGGTACTAAGTGAGATTTCTTTTCGTTTATGGTGTACCCCAGTGAGGTTAGCAGTTTCTTTACAAATGCCAGATGATTTAATAGTATGTCCTGGCTTTCTGCCTGAATTAGACAATCATCCAGGTATGGGTATATTTGAATATTTCTTTGCCTGCAGAATGCAATGACTGGAGCTAGGCACTTTGTGAATACCCTGGGCGTAGTAGATAAGCCAAAGGGCAGTGCAGAGAACTGATAGCGCATGTAGCCTGCTCTGAAGAGTAGGTATTTTCTGCAAGATTCCCTTTTTGGAATGTGCAGGTAAGCTTCCTTTAAGTCCAATGTTGCCAACCAGGCATTTTTGCCTAGCATGGGAAACAGCTGATGAACAGTAGGATTTTGAATTTTAGGATTACCAAAAAGCTGTTTACAGTAGAGAGTTCCAGGATAGGACGCCAGAAGTCGTCATTTCTGGGTACCAGGAAAAGTCTTGAGTAAAAACCTTGTCCCCATTCCTCTGCTCAGACAGGTTGAATAGCCCTGATACTTAGAAGAGAGAGAACCTGCTGTTGAGCCTCTGCCCACTGATTTGGGGGTATGTCTGGCCAACCGTTTGAGGTTGGTAAGGTGTGGAAATGGAATCTGTATCCTTGGGAAACTATATTTAAAACCCATTTACCTTGGGTAATGAGTTTCCAGTTTTTTGCATGCAGAGCGATCTTTCCCCCCTAAGGGAGCAGACAGTTGAGCAGGGCATGGAAAGTTTAAGGTTAAGTCATTGTGACAGTTTACCATAGGGGGGTGTCTTACTACTTCCAGCTTTGGAAGTGGGAGCCCCCCACTGCTTAGGCCTGTGAGTACCTTGAGACTGTAGCCTAGGTGGTCTGCTGTTCCCGAGTTTGGACTGAGAAGGCCTGGAAGAGACAGGAAAGGACCAATTCTTAGCAGGCCAATGCCTACTAAATATGGGAGGATGTACTTGCAGGAAATCTTTAACAGTTTGCATAGATTTTGCTTTTTCCTCCATCTTTTTAAGTACTTCTTCTGCTTTGTTGCCAAACAGGCGGTCTTGGTTTAAGGGAGCATCCCGTAATTTAGCTTTAACATGATCTGGCAAATTTTGCTCCTTAAGCCAAGCATGCCTTCTAAGAACCGACCCAGTGACAGCAGCCCTGCAAGATGCTTCTAAAGAGTCAAAAAGTACAGTTTTGTACCTACCATAAATGTAGATGTTCGAGGATCCACATTGCTGCAGTCCTAACTATTGGGTAGTCCGCTGTCCACTCGGCCCGAATACCAAAGTATATGGCTGACGTCGGTCAGGGCGCATTAGACTGACGTCAGTACGTCAGGGTACTAATGCGCATGACCGACGTCATATCCTCAGTCTTTTCTTGCCCCAGATGTCAGAAGACCCTGAAAAGATAAGGCCAAAACCAAAAACTCCAAACATACCTGCACAAAAAATATGTACAATATATACAAAATTACCAGAATATAACCTCACCTACACAACCACCCCAAACACAGAGGGGAAGGAGGGAGGGTAAATTGGACTGCAGCAATGTGGATCCTCGAACATCTACATTTATGGTAGGTACAAAACTGTACTATGTTCTTCATTCCACATTGCTGCAGTCCTAACTATTGGGTAGAATCCCAAAGCAGAGGTAAGGGAGGCTGGCAAATCATAAGGAAGCAGGAACTGACAACATGCCTTGCAAAATAGCTGTGGCAAAACCAGCCCTAGACTTAGAGTAGAGAGGAAGGTGATAATGCTTAGAGAACGTATGCACTGAACTCCAAGTAGCTGCCTCCAAAATATCCTTAGTTGCCACCCCCCTTAGAAATGCTGTTGAAGTGGCAGTAGCCCTAGTGGAATGAGGCCTAATCCCAGCTGGAATCTCTTTGCCATGATGGGAATAACAAAATGCAATGCAAAACCCAATCCACCTAGAAATAGTTTGTTTTGACACAGGCTTGCCCTCGAACTCAAAGCAAAAGAAACAAACAACTGCTGAGACTGCCTAAAATCCTTAGTCCTGCTCAAATAATAACGCAATTGCCTGTGTACATCTAAAGTGTGCAAAATCTTTTCCCCTTTATTTTGGGGATCTGCATAAAAAGTAGGCAAATGAATAGTTTGGTTTAAAGCCACACTAGAAACCACCTTAGGCATAAAGGAAGGATTAGTGCGTAAAGATACCCTATCCTTATGAAAAATCAAAAGGCTCTACCGCCATAAGGGCCTGCAACTCAGAAACCCTTCTTGCAGAAGTAATGGCCAACAAAAAAGCAGTCTTCCATGACAAGTATTTCAATTCAGCAGTAGCCGCAGGCTCAAAAGGTTGTGGAGTAAGTTTCTCCAACACAAAATTGAGATCCCAAGCAGGAGTAGGAGCTCTACGTGGGGGTCTTATATTCTTTGCCCCTCTAAGAAATTGCTTGAACAAAGGATGCGAAAACAATGGTGGGTCACAATCATAGTGAGCTGAAATTGCTGCAGCATGAATCTTAATGGAAGAGAAAGACAAACCTTTGTCCAATAACTCAGTAAGATATTGAAGAGCCACACTCAAATTAGGCTCAGAAATCTCCAAATTATTTGCTGCACTCCAAAATAAAAATCTCTTCCATTTTTCTGCGTACACTTTTCTTGTACTAGGTCTTCTGGCTTCCATAATCACATTTAAAACTTGTTGAGGAAGTTGAGACCTGCTGTCTTTCAAAACAGAATATGCCAGGCTGTTAGATGAAGAGAGTGAAGCTTGACATTGAGCAGGTGACCGTCCCTCTGAGACAACAGGTGTGGAATCAAGGGTAAAGGCCATGGAGGCTTCCTTACCAGACTCCTCAGTAATGGGTACCAGTGCTGCCGAGGCCAATCTGGAGCTATTAAAATCATCCTTGGCTTGTCTTGTCTGACCTTTAGAAGCACCTTTGGGAGAAGAGGCAGAGGTGGAAAAGCATACACATGAAGATTTTTCCAACTGAAAGAAAGAGCATCCACTTTCCAAGCTGTGTGATGAAACCTCTTTGTGCAAAACTTTGGCAGCTGGTGGTTTAGTGGAGAAGCGAACAGATCTATGTCTGGAGTTCCCCATGACACTGTCAATTTTGAAATACATGAAGATCCAGTTTCCACTCGTGGGGATCCATGATTTGTCTGCTTAACACATCTACTAAGGAGTTCTGTGCTCGGCAGAAACCTTGCCTGAAGAGTTAGTTGCAAGCTGAGCGCAGTCTCCCATAAAATCATTGCTTGCCTGCACAATGGGTAAGAATGTGTTCCCCTTGTTTGTTGATGTACCACATGACAGTTGTGTTGTCTGTTAGAATCAACACCTGCCCTGGAAGAAGTAACTCCTTGAAAGCCATTAATGCAAACTGGACTGCTAACATCTCTTTCATGTTGATATGTAGATGCTGTAGTCTGGCAGGCCACTTGTCTTGTATCCACTTTCCATTTAGATGAGCTCCCCAAGCAATGTCTGAGGCATCTGTCGTTAGAATCTGACTCGCCTCTGGCCGGGTCACAGAGAGTCCCTTGTTTAGGTGACATTCCTGAGCCCACCATAAAAATTCCTTTTGAATGCAAGGTATTATTTGAATGACAGTGTCCAAATCCTGGCAGTGCTGTGTCCATACATTTTGAGATACCATTGCAGCTTCCTCATATGCAGTTTGGCATTGGGAAGCACCAGAATACAAGATGCCATGAACCCTAAGGCTTGAAGGACTGTCCTTGCAGTCAGCCCGGACTGAAGAGATAGTTGATGGAAGTAACTGGAAAGATTCTTTTGTTTGTCCGGGGTTAAAAAGGCCATCTGGGCTGCTGTATTCAGTCTCACACCCAGAAAGCACATGTCTTGAGAGGGTACTAGACTGGACTTTATTTCGTTCACAGAATACCCTAGGCATCTTAGCACTGCTATGACATATTCCAAATGCTGTAGAAGGTCTTCCTTTTCTTGAGCCAGAATCAGGCAGTCGTCCAAGTAAGGATAGATTTGAATTCCTTTTAGCCTGAAGTAAGCTATCACTGGAGCCAGAACCTTTGTGAATACTCTGGGCGCAGTAGATAAGCCAAAGGGCAATGCAGAGAACTGATAATGAGAATTTCCAGCTCGAAAACGCAGATACTTCCTGCAACTTAGTCTTATAGGCACATGAAGGTAAGCTTCCTTGAGATCTAAAGTTACCATCCAGTGATCTTTGCCCAGCAGAGGTAAAAGCTGTTGTAACGTCAACATTTTGAACTTGGGAATGTCCAGATAAGTGTTGAGGATAGATAAATTCAAAATTGGTCTCCACGTGTTCCCCTTCTTCGGTACTAGGAACAGGCGAGAATAAAATCCTAGGCCCCTTTCTGGCACAGGAACTGGCTGAATGGCCCCTATTTGGAGCAACAGAGAAATTTGCTTGTGAGCCTCTGTTCTTTGTAGAGGAGGAATGTCTGGCATGCCTTTGAAAGGAGGCAAGGTATGGAAATAAAACCTGTAACCGTGGTGAATGATATCCAGAACCCATCTGTCTTGGGTAATTAAATCCCAATTTTCTTTGAAAAGAGACAGCCTTCCTCCCAAAGGTGCTGCCAGGCGAGAATGTACTGGCAGCTGAAAAGGCAGGTCATTGTGTCTGCTTACGAAAGGACTGACCCCTGCCCTCACCAGAAGTCTGAGCAGGGGAACTCCCTGTCCTAGGCCTAAAAGAACCTTGAGCTCTGCCCCTACCACGTCTAGACCTACCCCTAGACTGGGAATCATAAGCAGGATAAGTCCATCCCTTAGTAGGCCAATTTCTACTAAACTTAGGAGGCTGCACCTGCAAAAATCCTTAACAGTTTGCATAGACTTAGCCTTGTCCTCCATTTTCTTTAAAACTGCTTCCACAGGCGAACCAAACAACACATCAGACTGTAAAGGAGCATCCAAAATCCTTGTTTTAACATGCTCAGCTAAATTCTGATCTCTCAACCAGGTGTGCCTACGAAGAACAGAACCAGTGGCAGCCACCCTCGAGGAGGCCTGCACAGCATCAAAACCACACTGCAAGGAATGTTTACCCACCTGTTCAGACACATGAACTAAATCCTGCAACTCTTTACACTCAATACCCTCTGCCAGAGCATCAACCTTAGATTTCAATTGTGAAAGGAGATAATTCTGATATTTTAACATGTGAAACTGACAATTCAACGCCCTCATGGCTAAAGTGGAAGAAGTATACACTTTCTTTCCCCATCTATCCAAAGCCCTTGCCTCTTTATCAGGAGGAACAGGATTTTTAACAACAGAGGCCTTCACACCTTTAGGCCCCTGAGAGACAGTTCGGGTCTGCCCTAGGACTCTTAAAAGATACTTATGAGCTTCAGGCACCCTATAGTACCTATCCGGTTTAACTGGGGCAGGAGGCAAAGAATCAGGATTCAGGGAAGCCTCTGCAAAAACATCTTCCACCACATTCAGAACAGGAGGTATAGCTAAAGGCCTATGCTGGGGTAAAACAAGAATTCCCTAAGCCTCTTCCTGGAATCAGAGAAATCTTGACCTTCCCATTTAAAATGCTCCCTCATGGAATGCAGAGTCTCTGAAAAGAAAAATCCTCAGGAGGAGAAGCTGAAGGAGTAGAATCATCCACATCAGAATCAGAATAAGGAGGATACTCCTGCAAGTCTTCAGCCGAAGACTCAGAAGCCTCCGAACATTGCTCCAAACTCTCAAACTCAGGTTCCACCCTAGGCCTCTTATCAGGAGGGGGCATAGAACCTCTAATCATAGTAATCAAATCCTCTGCCATTTTAAGCATATGTTTTTTAGGCAAAGACCCTGAAGCACTAGGAGAAACCCCCACTGAAGCTAAACTTGGCCTGCCTCTCAAAGAAGCCTTGGAAACAGAAGGGGAGGCTCTAACCACCTTAGGAAGAGAGGGAAGAACAGCCACCTGAGAAGCCCCCTCAGCCTGGTCTACTTCCTGAGAGGATACATCCTGTAACAATAAAGTCTCTCCCTGAGACTCCAAAGAAACTCCTGGCAGAACCTCCGGCTCCACTGAGCCTTCTAAAGAACCGACGTCTGGAACTGTCGGTTCTTCCACTCTAGGCTTTGCTGCTTTGTCCTTGCGCTTTTTGGCCGAAGCGGGCGTCGGAGCATTCAACGGCATTTTATAATTACAACGCTTCCCAAAAACTAACCTGGCACAGTCTAACCTTCTCTTAATAGTGCGTTTGTTAAATCTAGCACAAGAGCGGCATCCAACAACGTCGTGCTCAGGCCCTAAACAAGGTATACACAAAGTATGGTAATCCCTATGAGGTATCTGTTTCCCACCAGAAATACAGTTATTCACTTTTTCTGACATCCGGTTAAATACTGAGGCAAGAAAAAACCAAAATATTCCCCAACGGGGTACTTAGCCAACTTTGATTCGGTCTGAAACTCTGACTTCAGAAACTTTCAGAACGCCAACCTGCACTCGCAAAATTGCTTCTGCATCGGACCATGCGGCAAAAAAGACTGAGGATATGACGTCGGTCATGCGCATTAGTACCCTGACGTACTGATGTCAGTCTAATGCGCCCTGACCGACGTCAGCCATATACTTTGGTATTCGGGCCGACTGGACAGCGGACTACCCAATAGTTAGGACTGCAGCAATGTGGAATGAAGAACATCTACATTGCAAAGTATGTTTACCAACTTGTCCAGCAGAATGCATTAAATCCTGTAATTCTTTATTTTCAGCACAGTCAGGAATCAACATCATTTTCTGTTTAAGTAGTCCAATAATATGCTGCTGATACGAAACTGGCAGTTTAAGACCCTAATGGCCAAAGTAGCAGAATTGTATACCTTCTTACCCCCATCTGTCCAGAGCCCTGGAATTTCTATCAGTGGGGGTAGGGTTTTTGGCAGTAGTAGTCTTAATGCCTGTGGGTCCCTGTGAAATGGTCTCTGGGTCCGCAGTAGGATTCTTAAGAGGAACTTGTGAGAGTCAGGGACTCTGTAATACCTGTCAGGTTTCCTGGGAGCCAGAGGTAAAGTGTCTGGGGCCAGGCTAGATTCCAAGAAGGCATCATCTACAATGCAGGCGGGATAGCTAAAGGCCTGTGTTGAGGTAAGAGTAAGAATTCCCCAAGCTTCTTTTTGGAGTCAGAGTAATCCTGGCTTTCTCAGCGGAAATGCTCCCTAAGAGTGTGCAAAGTTTCACCAAAAGAAAAATCTTCTGGAGGGAAACCAGAGGGTATGGAGTCCTCTGCATCAGAATCCTCATAGGTAGATAAGGGTAAATCCTGGTCATCAGAAGAAACAGAAATTTCAGAATTCTGATCAGAAGAACTCAGAAGGAAAATCAGTTCTAGGTCTCTTAGAGGGAGAAGGCTTGCTTCCCCTTATTAGAGTAATAAGGTCTTCAGCCATTCTTACCGTTTGTTTTTTAGGCATATGGGCCTGACCATACGGTTTGGATGTCGGTTTGCTAGGAGTGGGTCAAGTTTTAGGCCTCGAAGAAGAAGATGGCGTCGGTTTGAAATGCAAGTCAGTAGGCCTGAATACACCCTCAGAAGCCGGTGCCTACACAGCGGCTCCGGACCCATCCAAGGTAGAGACAACCGCAGGTTCCATAGTCAAAGAAGCATTTCGCGGCATACTGGACTCCGAATGGGTCTCAGTAGAGGCCTGCAAATCTGAAGTAGTGGGTATCAGGGGCTGCGAAAGCGCCTCACTGAGTACCGGTGAACTGAAGACTAGCTTAATGGAAGCGTTGTCGGCAGCTTTGAATCTTTGCAGTCTGTCTCTGTCTTTATCTTTAAGTTTTTTTGGAATGTCGGTAGTCGGATGGCTTACCGAAGCCATTTCTGGATAATTAAACTGAGTACGGAAATAGTTAGATGCAAAAATGAACCGATGACGAATAGTTCGAGGATTAAATAAGGCACAAAACTGACAGCGAGGGATGTTGTGGTCTGGGCCTAAACAAGGAATGCAGTACGAATGAAAATCTTTATGAGGTATTTGCTTTCCACAAGTAATACAATTGTTAACTTTTACTGACATCGGTTTAGAGCAAGAAAAAGGAACCCCAACGGGGTACTTAGCATTTTTTGAAGACTTCGATTCTGAAACTCGAAAACGAAAATTTCAGGAGTCGGCCGACCGGCACTTGCGAACTGTTTCTACTTCAGACACTGCGCGGCAAGAAAGACTGATGTAATGGCATCGGCTGCATGCTTTATACCCCTGACTACCTGACTACATGGAAGAAGAGACAGCATCTGACGCAAGACCCAAGACTTTGATAATCAGGCCGGCTGAGGGCTACCTGCAGGCAGATGACCCAAATGTAATGACTGCAACAGTGAAACACAAAGACCATCACCACACACAGCGAATCAGTGCTGGCGCACAAAGAAAATATCAACAGCTCTAGTGGTACAACATAACCATCACCACTGCCAATCCATACATAATCTTCCAGACTGAGTTTCCTAATAACTGCTATAATCAGGAAATAATAGCATCACATACGGAGTATAGATGTCTATACTTTTCCATAAACTGTGATTCAGTCAAATGAGTTTTCAATCAACCAAGTTTGACCATTTGTGATTTAATTAAATGAGGATTCAATCAAATGATATAGACCCACAACATATTTTAAAAGGTGTGTATTTTATATTGCCTGTTATCTAAACAAACCCTTTTTTCTACTTTATAGAGAAACATTCTTTAGAGATTCAAACCTGCAAATTTAAGCAAAGCCTCTGAGTCTAATCCCATAAAAAAGATTGAGGAAACTAAAGAGTTTAGCAGAGCCTTGAATTATATCCCCTAATAAAACAAACATAGAATCTGAAAAGGGACAAAAAAAGGGGAGAAAACTGGTCAAACTGTAAGGACACATGGTACCTGTCAGGGAGGTGATGTTCAATGAAAAAGTGATAAGGAATGGCACTCCCACAAGGTTCAGTCCTGATGACTGCTTTCTTCAGTGCACTTGCATGTTATGTCAAATACAGTTTGAAGAAAGGCACTCATAAAATGTATGTAAAAGTTGGGCAGTTTTGAGAGGGGATCTAAGTTTCAATATTAAAAACAAAAGCAATGAATAACATGACTAGGTCATAAAACCCCAAAATTGCAATACAGCATCAGTGAAGCCCTACTAAAGGTAACACGACCAGAAGAAAGATCTTGAAGTAGCAGCCACAGCAGATGCTAATCAGCAAAATCGGAGCATGACGCTAGTTGCAAAGGGGGAAAAAAAGTTAAACCACATTCATAAGAGAATGGCATTCCAAACGGAAATGACATCTTGGATCACAAAGTATTGCATCTTCTCTAGTGGGCCCCAGTCATGCCTAAGGTGGAACACAGTGTCAAGTTAAAGAAAGCCTGGTAAAAATGAAATCAAAATTACCAAAAAAAAAAGGTGCAAAGAAAGTCTGCTAAAATAATCCAAACAGGGAAATGTGAGGGAAGATGTACATGGACATTTTAGGAGAACCAGGATTTTTTTTCCTTAGAAGACAAAAGGGAAAGCAGGGACATGTATGAGGTACACAAGGTTTTTAATGCAGATGCAAGGTTAAATGAAAAGAGAAAACAGGGTAAAGAAAACACAAGGGAAAAGAAGGTTTAGACTGTGAGTTCAATTTTTAACTTGGAGTCAAGGAAATTCTACTTTTGATCAATGATAATAAACAGGGTAAAGAGGACCTGATAATGATCAACTTCCTCCTTCAAGAGGGTTGGGAAGCATGGAATAATGTGAAGTGGAGATAGAAGGGTGTTTGCAACTGGCTGACAGGGCAACCATTACATTTGCTGTCAAACTCAAATATGCATGTAAGTTGATTTTTGGTGGTTAAAACATTGACTCAGAAATACGTAAAGTCCCAACTATATGTTACTTCCTACAATACCAGAGCAAGCTAATTGAAATTTGGGCCCTAGTTTATTAGGTTTATTTACACTACTGAACAACTTACCTTTTCTAGTAAATTTATAAACTGTTTTTGACAATTACATAGACATATTATTCAAACACACTAACAAACACACACACTGCTTAAGTGGAGGACATCTGAAAAGTATGCTGTACTTTATAGCCACTTCTCTGGAATGAAGACATGTTTCACATACCATTTCTTGTTATCCCTTGTACTTGATCCCGGTCTGCTTATGTTTACACTGTTATACCTCTCTCCCCTTTATCACTTTTAATAATCATTTTGCCATGCATGAAATCCTTATTTCACTGCCAACAATGCATCTTGAATTCTAAAAACAACCTGTAAAATCTGAGCTATGATGTTATGCAATGCACCAAAAGCACCAGAAAGAAATAGAGACTAGAACAACTTAATATGAACAGTTCAGAAGAAAACAGAGACTGTAATATGACAGAAATCTAAGAATCCCAAAGGAATCCATATAGCTTAATTAAATAGCCAGAGAGACAGAGCCAGAAAGAGGGCAAAAAAAGTACTAGGGTCTAAAACATGAACAAAATTCAAACAGTGCCTAGAGAGAAAGGAGGAATTCTTACAAAGGGTGGCAAACTAAAGCTGCTGCTTATCTAGGGCGTACAACTTAACCCAACAGGTGAGAAAACTGGCAGAAAAGGCAAGAAGACCAAGTGAGCAAAGTGTGTCAACAAAATCTACATTCCTGTTACAAAAATGTTATTTTTTTCTCAAGAGGATGTAAACATATAGCCATATAAGGTTGCCTCACAGACAAATGGCGATACAAGTTAAATATTTCAGAGTTGAAGAATACTGAATTAAACAACTTATTTTAGTAATAAGGAACTTGGAGCATACATCATAAACCAAGGTCCAGGCATTCAGACATCTGAGTAAAGTGGTCACTGACTAAGGGGTACACTGCAGGTAATCAGAACTAAGTCAGGTACTTTAATGGCAGGAAAAGAAACACACAAATGTTGTATGATTTTTAAGACAGTGGCCAATCATGCTTGTTTCACTTAAGTATTCTGGCTCTCATACTGGACAAAGCACAACTACAGAAATGAAGTAGGAAGAAAGATCTACCTCAAAAGTGTTTATGCTATCACTGGTATGAAAGCTGTTATGCAATACAGGATTTCTTACTATCCCAAGTTTTATAGCTGGAAGTAATTGCTCATGTTGTTCGGAGTGATGTGTTGGAGATTGAATGAGTTCTACTGTTTCTTAGGCTGTTTTGAGACAACCATCTCCGAACATGCAAGAGAGAGTCTTTTTACAGTTGCCTGTGCTTTTTCAGAAGTGCAATCACCTTGGAGTAAGAATAACAAAGGAAAGGGGTGTGGGAGTACAGAAGGGCTTACACCCTACAAAAAAAATTGTGTTGTTTAGTGGTACACCTGCTTGTAAACTGTACAGGACTGAGTACATTTGTTACAAGTGCATGCATACTGGGGCTGCTAAAGACAGGGTATTACCAGGCAAATGAAGAACAGTTTCAAGGACCTGTAGTGGATATGCAATCATTTGGCACAGTTTTAAGAGTTCTTACAGAAACCTCCCAAGACCCTGCTTACACTTATCAAGGGTATCAGAACTTGTCAGAGATTTGGAATGCATGACTAAGCTTAAAAAGGCCCTCGTGGTCGTTAGCCTTGTAAACATTTATGAACCTATGAACATAATTATGTATAAAATGAAAACAAGGAGCAGCAGATTTTTGAGAAAAAAAAACAGTGAAGTAAACTCTGAGTAACAAGTACATAAGAAGTTCTTGCTTAACAAATAAGAAGAAGACAGGACTGGAACTGCAGCTTTTACAAACACCGACCTTTTCCAGTGACTATTACAGCACGCAAGAAAACATTTCTCACAAACACTTGTTTGAAATGCAGGTAAAGATATTTTAACAAACTTCAGAAGGAAGATTTACAAAGTGAAGTTCTTAGCATGCTTTCTAAACAAATAATGTGGAGTGATGAATTAAATCATGCAGTTTACATCTCAGGAAACAACAAAAAAAGTAAGAGATATTTGGCATGAAAGTCCTGAGTCATGAAACTTTCATCTTGCAAGCCATTCCAGATGCTGCTCATGAATTTGCCATTGAAACACCCAATGGTTCAAGGTAATACACATAAATGAACTTTCTGGAATTATTTATACTACTGAAAGAGTGAAAATGATTGTGGGACAAAAGCGTATACATGGAGCACCATTAAAGATACGATTAGGACTATACAGAAAAACAAAGGGAATCCCCCAACATACCTCTGGGGCTCTGGCAGACACAGGACTGGGACTAGACACAGAAGTATAGAGCAGGCCCAAAGAATACACCCAAACTCAGGTACAGATGTGACTGGAACTAAGGAAAGCAATATGAGGGGGCACAGCATATATCTGGGACTCCAGTACAGATATGAATAATGTTTTAATTCTGAGATACATTATTTTAACGGCATAATTTGTGTGCCTATCTTTTAGTATGCTTTCTCTGTTACTTGTTTTATTGTATGTGAGAGAAGGAATCTCAATGGGGGTGAGTTTCCAGTTTGGACTAGTTTCTGTGTTTTTGCATAGTATATTTTTAAGTGTGTGTGTGTGTGTGTGTGTGTGTGTGTGTGTGTGTGTGTGTGTGTGTGTGTGTGTGTCCGCACCCGTGTGTGTGTGTGTGTGTGTGTGTGTGTGTGTGTGTGTGTGTGTGTGTGTGTGTGTGTGTGTGTGTGTGTGTGTGTGTGTGTGTGTGTGTGTGAGAGAGACAGATAGAGATATACTAGTGATACAAGAGGGATGATTTCAAAGATTAGTTGCACAGCATGTGTCTATGCGGGTCTACTTCAGTTTGTTGAATGCTTAATTGAGCGAATCTCCAAGCCAGCAACCTGAAGAATACTGACAGATGGACACTGGTCAGCTAGGAGGGGTGTAGCTGGAATAGGTAAGAAAACTCCCCTCTTCCCATGTAACAGAGCAGAGGTATAGCAAAGTGGGAGAAGAAAAGGAAAGTTGAAGTGAGTTAGAGAAGAGGGGATTGAATACTGCAACAGTGATCAGTAGGACATCTACTATTATGGTAAGTTCTTAAACAACTGTACTATGTCCTCACTAAAATCACTTTAGCAGTATTCCTGACATATGGGTGATTCCCAGAGCTGAAAGAGGAAGGAAAGGTGGTCGGTTACCGAGTAAAAGAGTTGTTCAACAGTCCACATAGGATTGACCTAGTAAAGGCTGCCCTGGATCCGGAGAAAGCATTATTTTTGCAGCGTTTGGTAAAAAGTGTGCACAGAGGACCAAGTACCAGCCTCCAAGATAGACTTGGAGTCTACTCTTTTGTGAAAAGCCCCTGAGGGCACCACTGCCATAGTGCAATGTGCTTTCGGGCAAAAAGGCAAGGTCTTAACATGGTGCAAACAGCAAAGAGAGATACCTTTACAGATCCAAGTTGTAATAGTTTGTTTAGAGACTGGATGGCTCAGCTTAGAGCTCTTAAAAAATCTCAACAGATGGACATTTTTTCTGGAGGATTTAGTTTTGTCCAGATATGCAAGATCCTTTCCTCCTGTTTTGAGGATTGGCAAAGAAAGTGGGTAGGTGAATAGCTTGACTGAAGGACAGCTTATTCACTACCTTAGTCATAAAGGGTAGATTAGCCCAGAGAAACATGGGAACATTACTCAAGCCCCAACACCCTAGCCCAAAGGTTCCTAGAATTCATAAACTCAAATGCGATGGAACAACTAGTCACCATTCCCACAAGAGGATACAATATACTAGACCTGATCATCACAAACATGGGGACAAAATGCTCCACACCAGAAGTATATCCCTCATTGGTAAGATCAGACCATAAATTAATCTCACTGGAAATCCACATCCCGCCCCCACCCCCTGCACAAAAGACCACAGTGAAGAACTTCTCAAAAGCCAACTTCACACTTCTTAAGACTGAAGTGGTATCCTTCAAGGCCCCTGGGCCAGTGGAAACCACAACCCACACTGCTGAATCCTTTACAAATGCCTTCTATGGGCACCATCAAGAATGCATGGATCATGCAATCCCAAATAAAACCAAGACCCATTCCCCCAAAGGCAGGCGCCCGGTCTGGTGGACCCCAGCCATAAACAAACTTTACAACAGGAGGAGGAAGCTACTACATGACAGAGCAAAATCCCTAAAAGGGAAGGCATCTCTGATCAGTACTAGCAAAAAACTACGATCACTCATAAAATCATCCAAGGCCAACTTTGAGAGAAAAATCGCAAAAGATACAAAAGACAATCACAAGGCCTTCTTTAGCTATGTTAGAAACCTGGGTGGAAACCCCCAGATATGCTCAAAGTTAGTCCAAAATGACACAAAATACACTGAACCCACTGACATTGCCAACATTCTGGCAGACAGGTTCAGTGCAAATTTCTCCTCCCCCCCCCAAAAGGAGAAATAACTATCCCAGCAGAGTGTAGCCTCCCAAACATCTCAGATGCCCAGGTGAGAGCCGCCCTCTCTAAAGCTAAAAACACAGCATCAATGGGACCGGATGGTGTCCCAGGCTGTGTGCTACATGAACTCCAACAGGAACTAAACCCACACATAAGGCTGCTGTTTAATCTTAGCCTTACTACAGGATACGTACCCAAAGAGTGGCGTACAGCAACAGTGGTCCCACTTCACAAAGGCGGTGCTTCTACGGACCCTGGAAATTACCGCCCCATAAGCTTGACGAGCCTGGTCTGCAAAGCTATGGAGAGGATCATTATGGAACTCATAAACAAAGACATTGGGGACCTACAGACATTGGATCCTACCCAATTTGGCTTTGTCAAGGGCAGATCCTGCCTTTTGAACTTGGTTGACTTTTTTGAAAAAGTGACTAAGGCCATTGATGAGGGTAAGGCCGTTCACACAGCCTACCTTGACCTTGCAAAAGCCTTTGACACAATACCCCACTCGGGCATCATAGACAAACTCACCAGCCTAAATGTAAACCCATATGTCACAAGATGGGTTGCAAACTGGCTCAAGGACAGAACCCACAGGGTCAGAGTTGCTGGAGCTATGTCAGACTCTAAGCCGGTCACAAGCGGTGTCCCACAGGGCTCAGTCCTGGGACCCCTCTTGTTCGGCATTTATTTTTCCGAGGTACAGGCAAACATAGGAGGATTGTGGCTGACAAAGTTCGCAGATGACTGCAAACTGGGCACCATAATTGATACTCCAGCGGACACAAACATCCTTCAGAGAGGCCTCATAGAAACGGATAATTGGTGCCAGAGCCATGGCCTTAAGCTGAACGCCAAAAATGTATAGTCATACCCTTTGGGAAAAACAAGGTACCCACAAATTACCACATAGGTGGTAATCCATTAAGTACGGAAGAGGTAATCAGGGACCTAGGGACCCAGGTTGACAGTAACCTCTCATTTGACACTCACATTGCCAAAGTGGTTAGGAAGACCTTCTATATTGCCCACCTTATCATGAAGGGTTTCACATCTAAATCAAGAGAGGTCATTGTGCCCCTATACTCTTCTCTTATCAGGCCAGTGATTGGGTACAATGCCCCATTTGGGATGTATCTTACCCGACACCTGCAGCAGTTGGAAAGACCCCAAAAGTTCCTCACCAAGAGGATAAAGGGTCTTAAACATATGTCATATGCTGCCCGACTGAAAAAACTCCAGCTCTATTCAGTCGCATACCGCCTACTCAGAGGTGATCTGTGCCTGACGTACAAGGCCATGTCCAATCCGGAATTAATGGACATGCTCCACCTCAGAAAATCCAAATCCATCAGAGCCACGAGAGCAAGAGACTTAAACCTCAACACAGAAATAAATAGGACGTGCTGGAGGGACAGATTCATAACCCAGAGGCTCCCTACACTCTGGAACAGAATCCCAATCCATGTTAGGCAGAGCCCCTCACTAACTCTATTCAAGAGAAATCTTGACGAGTGGATGGGAGATCATAGGTTTACCCCGGGGGTCATCTCTGTGTCACTACTAGACAGAGGCACAGTAAACTAAACCATAAATGGGTGTAGTATTCTCATCCTAAGGGGTGGTGAAAGCCACACACACTCTGGCTAGGCTTATAAATGCCCTAGGGCAGATAGCCTAGTACGAACCTATGAACCTAGGAGTCATCCTGTCCTTGTGCAAAATGGAAAGAAAAAAAAAAGGTAAATGACCATGAGATCTTGTAACTCAGAAACTCTCCTAACAGAGGTGAGAGCCTAGAGATGGACAGTTTTCCAAGTACAGAATTTTACAGAAGCAGAAGATGCTGGTTCAAAACAAGGCACAGTAAGCTTTCCCAACACAAAACTAAGATAATAAGGGGGATAGGTGGGTCTCCTTGGTGGCTTAAAATACAGGACTCCCCTGAGGAAAAGCTTGACCTCCGCTACAGACATAAGTGGAGGGTTAATAGGGAATCAGTCATTGATAGCTGACAGTCGAGCTTTTATAGAAGAGTAGACCAAACTTGATCAAAGTAGTTCACAGATATATTGCAATACAGCAGGAATTTGTGTTAAGCCCTTGTACTGACCATGTTTGCAGCACCAACAGGAAAACCTTTTGCATTTAACTGTGTAAGATTTCGTAGTAGTTGGTCTTCTGGTTTCTTGTAGGACTTGAACAACCTCTTCAGAAAAAAGGTGTCTGAGGAATTAAAATCCTATCATCATAGGGTTAAGTTGAGCGATAGAAGATTTGGGTCGATCGGCAATCCTTTTTGTTGAGTTATCATGTTCAGTTGCTGAAGTATTTTCCTGAAATTTCCTTTTGTCAGGTGCAAAGCAAGGGGAAGCAATGCTGAATCAGCCAAAAGGGTGCTAGTAAAAGGAGTTTGGGTGCTTCCTTTTGTGCCTTGAGAATAATTTTTGGAAGAAGAGGCAGAGGAGGTAAAGCACAGAGGTACTTCCCTGTCCACTGGAAAGAATCTGTCCTCCAGGCTGTGGGACAAAGGTGCCTGGTGCAAAACTGGGGAAGCTGATAGTTGATCAGTGATGCAAGGGGTCTATCTGAAGAGTGCCCTAGTGAAGGGTGATTGTCTGGAAAACCTCTCCTTTTAACATGCATTTGTAGGGGTCCTCCAGGGAGAGGCATAGGAAGTCTGCTAGCACAATGTGCTGAGAAGGGATGTATGTGGTTGTGAGCATAATGTCCATCTGAGTGGCAAAGTTCCATGTCTCCTTTGCTAACCTGCACAGCTGGTAAGAGATGATGCCTCTCTGTTTGTTTACGTACAACATGACTGTGGTGTTGTCTCTGTACAATAGGACAGGCCCAGGTTTCCAAAGTGGGCAAAGGTCTGAAGAGCTTGTAGAAGAGCCCTCATTTCCTTCAGAATGATAAGATCCTTCAGTAACTAAGGCTGCCATTTTCCCTGCACTCGTGATCCTGTCCAAAAAGGAAGAGGTTGTGAGAATGGCAGTCCTTGGTTGAGGAAGACCTGTCCTGTCCACCAAAACAGCTCCTTTTCGAGACAAGAGAGGAGGGGAATCAGGGTGTCCAAGGGTAGACAGTGCTGGGACCATACAAACCTCAGGAACCATTGCATTTTCCTCATATGAAGTCTGGTCAAGGGGAGCATAGGAATGGTGGCTGCCATAGATCCAAAAGTTCTAAGCATCTCCCTTGCTGAGCAATGGGTTGCAGAGGAGAGCTTTGGGGGACAAAATGGGACAGACTCTGAAATTTCTCCTGGGGGAAGAAGACATGCATTTTATTTGTGTCCAGTCAGTAGACCAGGAAAACTAGGTCCTGAGTAGGGGCCATGTGGAATTTTTTTTGTAGTTTATAGTGAAGCCTAGCCCAGTCAGGAGTTGGAGGATGAAGTGTAAATGCTGAAGAATTTCTGAACAGTCAGCCTGGATCAATAGGTTGTCCAGGTAGGGTAAAGTTTGGAGTCCCTGAGTGCAACAGAAAGCTACTACTGGAGTTAGACATTCTGAACATCCTTGGAGCTGTGGAAAAACAAAAAGGCAGAGCAGTAAATTAAAATTGCTAACAGCCAGAGGAAAATCTGAGGAATCTCCTGCAAGAAGGATGAATAGGTATGTGTAAGTAGGCATCATTCAGATCTAGTGACACTAAGAAAACTTGGGGAGAATGAAAACAGAAGAGTGTGGAAAGAGAGCATTTTGAAAGATGGTACCTTCAAGAAAGTGTTTAGGCTAGAAAGGTCTAGGATGGGTCTCCACTGCCCTGCTTTCCTTGGCACTAGAAAAATCCTAGCGCAAATTCCTTTTCTTCTGAAGTCCTTTGGGACTTGCTCAATGGTGCCCTGATTCAACAGGTCTTGAATAATGGGGCAAGAAGGGACATTTGATTGTGAGGAGGCTGTGGCATGCCTTTCAGAAGGGAAATATTTTCCCAGGACATGGCATAACCTTCCTTGGTGATGGACAGCACCCACTTGTCTGTGGTAACAGCTTCCTAACTGGCCAGGGAGACTGACAGTCTTTGGAAAACAGGAGTAATGGGGCTGAGGGCAGGGGGAGGGACACTTCAAAGACAGTCATAGATTTTTACATCCAAAATGAGGCCTCCCCACTGGAGGTTCCTTATGGGATCCTAGGGGAGGTTTTATGTTTCTGAGATGTCTTAGGATCCCTTCTAATGAAGGGAGCAGATTTAGATGGGTAGTTCCTATTGTATCTAAGAACTGAGGAGAGTAGAATCTGTCTGCAGTCTTTAATAGCCTTACTTTGATCATGGAGAGTTTTGAACAGAGTGGCAGCCTGAGGACCAAATAGTAAGTGTTTGTCCAAGGAAGAGTCTAAAAGTTTGGATTTGAAATCCTCAGGGACAGGCTGACTGTGAAGCCATGTTTATCTGCAAACAACTGATCCAGTGGCGGCTACCCTAGAAGAAGAATCTACAGCATCGTAACTGAACTTCTTGCTGTGTCTGGCTATTACAGTGGCCTGGAATAGTAATCTCTGCATTTGTTACTTGGACATTGCTGGAGGAAAGCCCAGCATAACTTTGCTTAAGGACTGTAGGACAGAGATCAAGAACTTTGTTATTTCAGTCTAGCAGTTGTTGTTGTGTCTTTCGGCTTTTCCCGGTTAGGGGTCGCCACAGCGGAACTCCGGTCCGCTAATGATTGGCAGTAGATTTTTACGTGCCGAGTTGCCAGCCCTGAAGCACAACCTTCAATGAAGGTACGCCCATTCATGCATGTCTCCACACAGAAGACGCTCTAGCTGAGAATCAAACAAGACGTCTTACTGTGAGGCGACAACGCTACCGCAGCACCACCACCGCAGTGTTTCAGATCTAGCAGTTAATTACCCTAAAAGCAAGGGTAGAAGATGTAAACCTTTATTCCCTATATATCCACAGCCCTACTATTTGTCTATAGGTAGGACATTAGCTCTGGGCAGACACTTATACGGGTTATCTGAAGAGAGAGATAATGCAGAGTGGTCTGTCACAGGATTCTTGTACAGGCATTTAAGGTCATCAGTCACCTTGTAAAACCCATCTGGTCTTTTAGGAGCTGGTGGTTGAGAATCAGGTGCAGAAGAGGTAGACTGAAGGGCTTCCTGGAAAACCTCAAGGACAGAAGGGACTGGAGAAGGGTCAGGTGCACCCATTAACAAGTGGTTGTAATACCTCTTTTGAACATCATAGATCCGAGTGGATTACCATTCAAAATGTTTCATGTTCTAGATAGTCTCCCCAAAGGAAGTTTCCTCAGTAGGGGAATCCAGTGACAAAGTCCTCTTCCTCCAAAGAGATTTGTCCAGAAGAAAGCAGCTGAGAGGAATAATTTAGAGAATGGTCAGAATTGTAGTCTTGTTCCTCTTCAGCAGAAGAGCAGTAAACCAAGGCATGTTTTTGTGGATTAGCCTGTGGCTGTGGAGACCCAAAGGAGGGAGGTTTCAAAGACATAATAGCTTGGAACCATCCTTGCGAGAAATCTATCCACTCCTCTTCCCTAGCTGCTGAGGAACAAGCCATATGCCTAATCTTCTGTTTTTTCTTTTTAGGCATGACATCTGCCTGGTTGAGAAGCGGTGGTGCAGAACCCTTTCTAACTTCTATTAAAGAGCCTGAGATCTCTTCTCTAAATGAAATTTAAGGATGAAGTGAGAGCTCTCGGAAATGATTAGTCACGGTTCACTGGATGTATCAGCAGTCTGCAAGGTCTCAGGAGCCATACCAGTCTCTGACTGGGTCTCAGTAATGGACAAATGATATGTGACCTGATGTACCCCAGGTTCTTGAAACGGGTACATCAGAGTTTAATACAATGGACTGCGGATCTATTCTGGGCCTCTTTAGCTTTTTCCTTAGCGGAAGAGGGACATCCAAGTATGTGGACTCCGCCATCTTGGACTAGGTCAAGCATTTAAGATGCTGAGTATCTACCTCAGGAAGGTAAAGCTTTGGTACCCCAGCCAGACATCAGTAATGACAACCCATATGTCAGGAATACTGCAACTGTGATTTCAGTCAGGACATCTTAATTATACAGGAAATGCATGAGAGGGGTGCATTGGTGGATGGGGACAGTTAGAAAAAGAGAAAGATAAGAAATGGTGTTTAAGAGTGGGGTGAAGAGGAGTATATCGATTCAAGTGCAAGAGGAAATGCTGTTTGGGGTGTAATGATTCAAGTACAAGACAGCAAAATGCAAGTGATAAGTAATAAGTTTGTGCTACCACTAGAGGTTTCAACCTGATGATGAACATGAGTATGACTAGGATCAAGAAAGGTATTGTTTGAACTGGAGTTTATAGCTTTGGAGTTTGTTAGCCATTGGGATGGTGTCTCAGAGTTTGGAGATGTAACAGGAATGCAATGAGTCCCTTGATTAATTACTTACTTTACCAGTGCTTATTAGAAATTTATTACTAGAATGGAGGTCCCTTGTGGGGTTGTAGAACAATAGTATATTTTTTAATGCAGGGCAATTTTCTGGATAATACATCAGTTTGCATGCCATGACCAGCTCAGAGTACGTTCGGTAGTTGTTGAGTTTTAGTCAGTTTAGCTGTTTTAATGGTTGGCAGTGAGGAGTTCAGTCTGCAGTGTTGGTAACAAACGTAGCTACTTTGTTGTAACAGGAGGCTAGTTTGGATTTTAGTGCAGAATTTAGGTTTGTAAGGATAGGTAAGGATACAAGAGGGTTGGAAGTAAACAGGATGAGGCTAGGGTTTTTCTTGCTGGGTCTCTAAGGTACTGTAAAGGGAGGTAAGTTTCGAGTCTTTTTATTTGTCTGAAAAATATGTCAGTGACATTTAAGTTTGTCATCCACTACAATGCCCAGTAATTAACTATGTGGTACTACTTCACTTTTAGTATTATTTGCAAATGTAAACAAAAAAGATTGTTCTGACTGAGATGATGTTTTGGGGTGAGGAACATCAGTCTTGCTTTATTGGGATTAAGGAGCAGGTTTAAAATTTTCAGCAAAATTTCAACTGAAGAGAAAGAAATTTGAGGTATTTTTTGGGATTCTGGATATGTGGGAGCTGTACATATTAAAGTCAAATCATATGTATACTCTACAATATTTGCTTGGTCTGTTACAGTGTAAAGCTTGTTTATAAAAATATTAAAGAGAAGGGGTCCTAGTATAGGACACTGGGAGAGAGGAGGAGAGATTCTCTTGCCATTTGACTGCTTGTTGCCTTCCAGGTAGTTAACTAAAGAACCATGTAAGGGAGGACTGACATAATTCAGTGAGTAAATGGTGTGATAGTGTCAAAAGCTTTGGATAAGTCTAGGAACACAGTCAACACTAGGTTGCCATTGTTCCTATGCTATAGTTTATAGTGTGGGTGAAGTGTAGAAAGGTGGTGGTTGTGCTGTGGTGACGTCTGAAACCATGTTGTGTTTCATACAGCAGATTATCTGATTTCAGGTGATGTCAATGCTGAGCATGAATACACTTTTCAAGTATTTTTTGATGGGGGTAGAAGGATTGCAATGGACCTGTAGTTGTTCAACTCTGCAGATTTTCCACTTTTGTGTAAAGGTATAATAAAAGATTTTTTTCCAGATGGAAGGAACATATATTTTGGATACAGTTCTAGTTATCAAAATAAAAACTGAAAAAGCAATTGCATCTGCAGCCATTTTTAAGTAGTCCGAAGGAAGCTGGTCAGCAGTTAGGGTGGTTGGTTTTAGCTTATGTAGTTTTTTAATGGTGGAGGTAGATACTTGGCTGAAGTCAAATAGCTGATGATATAAAGCAAAGGCTGAAGGTACTGAGAGAGTAGTGTAGGTATTAATTTTTTGTGAGGGACAATATTGTCTGTCTGTAGTTGTTAGACTGTGTGGAAAACTGAATCAGTAGGTGTTGTTGAATGTAGGGGTGAGGATGGCAGTTGGCCTGGATGTAAAAGCTTCTTTATGGATGCCCAAAAGGGTTTTTGGGTTGTTTTGATGTTTATTTTGGAGCATATTATAATACGTTTAAATGCTTGTCATGTTTTATTTGGCATTTTGTCCTACTCCTTAGCTGTCTGGAAAGATTAAATGTATTTTTGTTCTACTTTTCAGATACTTTTTCCAAGCTTTGTCACACTACAGCATTAATTACTTAGTTTCCTCTGTTAGGCATGGTGAGGATTACATTTGACCCTTTTGGCATACATTGGGCATGATATTGAGAACTTTTTGGAAAACCTCAGTGAAGTGTATGACAGCAGAGTCTTAACAGCATAGATTTTCCAGTTATATTAGGTTAATGATTTGACAAAAGTGTCTTTGTCAAAGTTTTTTTTGTTTTGTTTTTTTGAGTTATAAGCTTGGTTGTAAATTATGTTAATCTTGGATATAGTAACTTCTGAGAGCATAAGTAGGTAGATGGTCACTTAGCCTGTCTGGAAGGCTATCAGCTGCCCTAATTTTATTGGGTCTATTAGTGAGAATCCAATCTATAGCCGATTGCCTACTAGTGCTTATGTGTTCTCTAGTAAATGATGTAATTAACTGTATA
Organism: Protopterus annectens; assembly: GCF_019279795.1. Taxonomy (NCBI): domain Eukaryota; kingdom Metazoa; phylum Chordata; order Ceratodontiformes; family Protopteridae; genus Protopterus; species Protopterus annectens. The sequence continues at coordinate 422,589,231 of NC_056751.1, forward strand.
AAGCCATATAACTTTATGAAATCAGATGAAATGTTACTATTGATAAGCTGCCAGTCTATATTTAGATCTCCTACTTTTACTGTTTCAGGTTAGATAAAGGTTTGTAGGTGAATACCACATTAAGAGATCTGAAGGGCCTTGCTTAATCCTAGCCAATAACTCCAGGTCAGAATCAATGTCTATGACGTGAAGACCTTAACCATTATGCCAAACCCACACCTCCATTTATGTCAAACCTATTCACCTATTTCTTTTCAGGCTCTGTCACAGTGTAGAATTCAGTTCTTAGTTTCCTTTGTTAGCCATGGTGCAGGATTGGATTAGACCTTTTGGTGCATACTGGGGCAAGAGTTGTCCAGTACAGAATATTTTCCAAAGTGGTAATGTTTCTACTTGGTAGGATATTTACAGCTACTAAAGGAAGTGTTTTCCTATTATTAATTTTGGGGTTTGATGCAAGTAGTCCCGCATTATTAAACTGTGGTATCTACTGTGCGTATGTGGTTATGTTTAGGGAATTCCTGTAGATGATGGCAATTATGCCTACCCATGTATCTTATAAAGCCTAATTATACTGAAACCAGGGGGAATACATTCGTCATCATTTATGTGTTTTTCAGCCTGTAGATATGACTATGTCTGGGTCTTTTCAAGACTCACAGTTGTGAGATTCAAGCTTTTCATCAAAAGGGAAGAAAAAACAAAGTTTTTTTTTAATTCTGCTTAATTATTTCTAAGTTGCACTTGCACTATATACTTTATTGTACTTCTGTGTTTTTTTTTTTTGGCCATAGCTTAACCAAAACATTATCTGTTTGTATTTTTTAGTTTGTTCTAGGACCTTAAATCTTCATTTACAGTTGTGAGAAGATTGTGAATTACTGAAAGATTTTAGCACTATTTATACATTATACATTTCTACTTTCATAAGTAGAATTACATGTAAAAGGTGTTTTTTTTTTTTTTGTATTTTGAACCCAATCCGGGGCCTCAATCTTTTTTTTAAACAAGAAACATCTTTATTGAATTATCATTTATGACATAGGCAATCATACATTTATAGAAATAAAAAAAACATATTGACATATTTTCAGTTGCAAACATTATACATCACATACAGTCTTCTATACAGTCATTGTCAGAAAGCATTACAGGAGTCATTTAATTCTTGTCTTCACTTAAACCTCACTCACACTTCAAAACATTATTCTGCATGTATTGTTCCAACAATTCCCATTTTTTCTATGCAATTTACTCCCTCCCTTTTCTAGAGCTCTCAATTCCAGTTCTTTCATCTTGGTTACTATGTTCACTACACCTAGTACAGTTGGTTTAGACTTTGATTTCTATTTTCTAGTAATTGCTGTTTTGGCAGCTACCAGAATTAAACTCAGAAAGGCCTTACTATGTCTAGGCAATTCCAATTCTGTTATCATGACTCAAAAAAATAATTTCATTAGTTACACCAATTTGTTCATCCAGTATTTCTGACAGAGTAGCCTGCAAGAAATTTTTAAAGTCTGCCAACTCATTACATACTCCAAAAATATGTTCCAAATTACCTCTTTCTTCCCCATCACACCTCCAACATTTGCAATCTACCAGAGGAAAAATTCTTAGGAGTCTGCTTGGGATATAAAATACCGGTACTTTTCCGTTCACGTGGCAGCAGCCGAAATGTGCGCGATGTAAAAGTTCCAGAAAAACATTATAGCACTTTCACAACTGCATGCTTCTGAGAATGGTGAATCCGACCTTCATGTTCAGACATATTATGCTTGTACAAGTTGTGGGAACAAACTGTCATTTTGCAGGCCCATTCCTCTCTAATGTACTTAAATTACTAGGACTGCACTCTGCATCATGCCATGTGAAACACATGTTCTGCACATGCCCTTTGCGTCGTATACTCGTAGGACGAAGACTACAGCAAAAATTGGATATTTTTAAAGTGACCATAGCCATGTTTGATTTACTGAAAGCCATTGTCACTATTCTGTTTATATTCATTTTGGATGGATTTTCCAACAATGTGCTAGTAATTTTTACTTTTAGATGCAGTAATAACCTGTTGAGTAGCACTGTCCAGAAATTAGAGGGTTTGCTTTATCAAAAGCTGTATTATGTCTGCGAATCCCAACGCAGCACGCCAATCATGGATACACAGAAAGCACTACATATGGCAGGGATTATCATATATTAAATACCGTTACCAGTGATTATTCACTTCACGAAACTGTGTAATATTTTTGTCAAATATTCATGTAGGTTTATATTTGTCATCAGCGATGCCTCTTGAATGTATCCTTAAGGCTGCCATCACTGTTTCAGGCTACATTTCACTGCCCTGTTAACGGAACAGTACCAAAATACTGGGTTCCTATTAGATGACCAAAGATGCATTCTATCGAATGCATCTTGGTCGAACTTAAAACAATGAAAAAACAAAATAGCAAAGCGGCTTTTAAGCAAATTCTTTCCCAAGGAAAGAATTTGCTTGTCCACTTCCATTGATTTGCCGTTTTTGGCACTGTAGTGCGATCTTGGAGTTAATGTATTTAAGTAGGGGGGTGTGGTGGGTGAAGACCCCCACTTTATGTATTCTTTCAATTATTTTTCTTTTTTTTGGAACAGCGATTTTTTTCCAAGGCAAAAAAAGAATCGCTGTTGATCGTAAGCTTTCATTTACACGGGGTCAATTATTTATCGTTCGCTTTTTTTAAGCGTTTGATGATATAATATAGACCCAAAATACCCATGTCAACACTTCTAAGCAAAGATCCTAAATCTTCTACACTTTGTTGCATATTTGGGAACCATACTTATATCCTCCCATTGTTTCTTAGCAAATTGCTTATCTAATCTTTTCCCAATCCTTTCGAACCTCCTCTGACTGATTCCTATAGTTATCATGCAATATTGTATATGCCTACTAAATATACCTTTTTAACAGCAGCTTATGTTCTAAATTCTACTAAAAACTCAACCAGTGCTAGTCTTTCACTCAGGATCAGCTTTCTCTTTGCTAAACTCTGATATCAGTCCTTGATATGGAAGACAATCTAGCTTGCAGTCCAAATGGATTCTTGGCCTCTTTCCATTCTATTACCTTTACCTCTAATTATTTGCACCCAATACATTAGTTCCTTTGACAGTGTTCGCCTATAAATTCCAGCCCCTTCTCGCCTGTTCTCTGAACCCCTAATTGCAGTCATCCCCTACTGGCAGAATCTCCTTTCCGCATTCCTGTATTGGCTTAGTTCTTAGTATACTTTCTGTTACTTTATGCTGTATGGTTACCGATATTCTCTCCTGAAGGATCTGCATCCAAAATCCCAGTCTCTACTTATTTCTTGAGCTTCCCCCACTTCATCGTCATCCCTTTCCATTTTGAATTCCAGCTTTCTGATTGTGCAATGACTGCCTTAACTTTGTAGCTCTGAAATACCCCTTCAAATCAGGTAATCCCAAACCACTTTATTGTATTGGAAGGATCAACTTATTCCAGTTGACTCTTGCCCTGCTTTCCTCCCAGATAAAATCCTTTAACTCTTTATTAATTGCAATCTACAACTTTTCCTCTGGTTGATAAAAATATACCTTACCTGTGTATAAAACTAAAGGAACTAAAAACATTTTCATTGCTTGTATCTTCCTATCCATAACCATAAAGCAGAGCTTCAATTTTCTCAGGTTTTGTATTATCTTTTGTTTGGCCTCTTGCCAGACATCCTTTGCTGCAGTAACACAATCCTTTTTAACCCATACTCCTAAGCACTTCATTTTATCATGTTCCCATAAAAATGGGTATTGCTGAATCAACTGGTGTGTAGGTACATAGTTTACAGCTATTGCCTTTGTTTTAATCTTCATTAATTTTGTATCCCAAATACTTGAAACTGTCTCAGAATGTTCCACAATACTGAAATATCCTTTTCTGGTTTTATCAGGTAGAAAATAATATCATCTGCAAATAAAGCCAACTTTTCTTGACTGCCATACCAATTATATCCTTGAATTTCTGAGTCCCTTATTTTATTTGCAAAATGTTTCTAAATAGAATGCAAATAAGGGAGAAATATAATGCAAGTAATAAGGGAGAAAGAGGACAACCCTGGCTGCTTCCTCTGTTCAACCAGAACTTATCAGAAAGGTACTCCCCCACTTTAATTTTCTAATCTGATCCCTCATATATCCTCTCAATTAATCTTATTATTTTTTCAGGAATACAAATGCTTCTATTGCCCTGCTCATAAAATCCCAGCTTATTCTGTCAAAGGTTTTCTCTGCATCAAGACCAATTAGCAACAGTGGTACTTTATTACATTTTGCTTCCCTCTGGATCAACACCATTCTATTAATGCTGTCAAATGTTCACCTCCCCTCCACAAAACCATATTGATTCATATCTATCAATTTTGGCATCACTTTTGCCATTCTTTTAGCCATTACAGACAAACATTTTACAATGATGGTTTAGAATCAAAACGGGTCTATATAAAGCTGGTTCTGCTGGGTCTTTGCCATCTTTAGGTATTATAGCCACCACAGCTTTCTACCAGGATGTTGGTGCTTCTCCTCCTTTCAAAATGATGTTAAACAAAACCTTCCAGATCTTTATCACATTCTTTCCTTCAAGTTTCCAAACTACCACGGGAATACCATCTACTGTGGATTTAAGTTTTCACACCCATGTTAAAATTACAGGTTTTTGTGACATAAAAAATGAGACCACAATAAATCATTTCAAAACTTTTCCCACCTATAATGTGACCTATAATTCAATTCTAAAAAAAAAAACAAATCTGTTAGGGGAATAATATAAAAAATAAAAAATGTACAATATGTTGGTTGCATAAGTGTGCACACCCTTAAACTAATCCTTTGTTGAAGCACCTTTTCATTCAATTACAGCATTCAGTCTTCTTGGGTACACACCTGCCATCAATTAAAGAGACTCTGATAAGCCCCAAATAAAGTTCAGCTCACTGAACAGCTTCTGAATAATGGCTAAAATTTTATCCAACCACTTGGGGCCTTTTTTTGGCAATGCAAATGAACAAACCTATCAACATAGCAAATAAAACCCAAAGAAACAAAGATGCTACTGCTCAATGCTAGGAGCCTAAACAAGAAGCTCCATACCATAAAGGTTGAGAACACAGACATCTAGGACATTACTGAAACATTTGATTGTATTATATTTACAATATTAATTTCAGTTTATATGTATTTTTGATTTTTATTATTCAGTCCATAGGTTACATATTATTTCCTATTATTTTTCATTATTTTTTTGTTATTTTTTTATGTTGGACTGATATTTTGTTGGTGTACAATTTTATTAACAAGGTATGGAATAGGTTAATCAAAGTCAAGTAAGAAACAAATAGTCGTTTGACAGTTTTTGCAGTTCTTTTTATGGGTCCATTTTCTAAACATATACAATAGGAGTTTTCAAATGTTCATATTTTCCTACATTTACTTTTTTGCTTGAACATAGATCATTAGGTTTTTCAAATGATATAGTTAAGTTAAAGGCAGGATTTTTTATAGTCGGGAGGTAATACATCAAACATACATTTAGTATATGAAGTGGTGTAGGATGAAAGTACACCCATTATTTCACGTAGTAATAATGACAGAATGAATCGCAGTATCATTTGTTTCATAATGGAACATCGTGCACAGCTTGCCAGTGTCAACACATAGTTAGTTAAATTTATAATAAGAGAACGCATCCACCCAATGGCCATCTACGGTCATAATTAGTACATTGTTTATTTATTATTTTCTATTTTTATTTTGAAAATAAGTTTTTACAGCCTCTGCGGTGCCAACAGTTTGTTATGTCAATATTTTTAAGTGGTTTTTAGACTCTTAGTGGAACAATCTGATAGGTCTTGAGTGTAAATAAAACCCTAGGGCATGTTTTAACAGCATTTTAGGTTTACTAAGGCACACCAAATTTATATACATAATTATGTTTTAAGGAAAAAGTATTAATTGTTAATACATCATTATGAAATGGATAGACTATTGTTATGTGACAGTATGGTTTTGACAAATGGTAAACATGTTATTCGTACATTGAAGGTTTACAATGTTATCGGAACAATTTGTCATTTAATTTATCAGTTGTGTTCCACATAGAATTTAATATTTGTGCATCTTTTTAAGGGTTCTTTAAGGTTATTTTATGCTAATAGAGATCGTTTAGGGTATTGAAGCTAATGTAAACATCTATTTTATGCACAATAATAGGGCATTGTCCCTTTAATATTTTGAAATATTTTGGTGCCAAAAAATTTATTTAAGGCGTTTTTCTTTTGTAATACAGTGTTCTGAAGAAGCCCGATATTCGGGTGAAAGCGCTCAACTACTGTTTCTCATTATTATGGATTATTGAAATCTTTGGTTTTACTAGATTTTGTTGGATGTATTTTCTACATTTATCTTGTTTTGGGCATTAAAGTGTTGGATTTTTACAAATGAACGAAGCGTGATCTTCCATTTGTAACAATAAGGTGAGCGTGCACTTATTGGGGATTCCATGCATACCATTTATCATTACTGAAACATTGTTTAAATCCATAGAAAGTACGCCAGCAGTGCAAGGTTTCAGTGCCTTCCACACATTTAGACCATCAGCTGCACAGACAGGAACAAAATGTCTATATTAGCAACAAGCATAAGGTTGTTTAAACAGGATGATGCCCAGGAATTTATCCATGTGCAAATCACCACAGACAAAGTCCCATACCATATCCTAGCAAGCTACAGGTCGCCCTCTATGACCCTAGAGTCCCACAGTTCATACCTACTGAGGACACTTGCCATTAAACCAAATACCCTTTTCACGAGAAACTAACTACCTCTCTATTGACTGGGAAACGTACACTGCCTCATACTAGCAGGTGCAATGATTCCTGGATTTATTAACGCAAACACCCTTGACCTAATGGTCTGCACATCCACTAGAGGTTCAAACATACGGGGCCTGAAACTCAGGATATGGGGAAGCACTGCACCCTCCTGTGTCATGTCCTCACTAGTGACATTGGACTACAATGCTGTCTCCATCAAAATAAAAATCAGCTCGGTAACTCCAGGAAACTCTGCAACTGAAACTATTCCAAAGCAAACTACATCCTATTATGTGATAGTTTGTCAAAATTCAATGCACCTTCCAACCCTAAGTTCACAGTAACTAATGTGGAATTGTTTAAGAGAGACCCTGTACAATCATGTAAATGTTTGTATAGATACTGTTGGACCCACTAGAAGTAAGCTCAAAACAAACTCTAAAAACAAACCACACTTGTGGAATCCTAACCTTAATAGGGTATCTAACAAATGGAAAAAAAGTAATAGCTAAAATCAGGAAGAACAACTCTCTTGACGATAGGAGGTTTCTAATTAAACTAAACAGGAAATCAAGAGGACTAATTAAGTCCAACAAGGCCAATAACAAGGTCAAGATAACTGTAGAAGATCTTCTTGTTGTCTTTAGCCAGTGAGGCTATGTCCAAAACCCCAAAGGCACCACACATCAGTGTGAAGAACTGATGGCCAGTGATGCCACTTTCATTACGCACAGTGACATAGTGAATTTGCTGGCTGACAAATTTGGCTCAGACTTCACGGACAACTTCCCCCTGGCTCCTCCCATGAAATACCTACTGGTATAATCCCTCCAACAATTAAATGGGAGCATGTCTGGTGGTGCTCGCTAAGGCCAAAAACACAGCCTCAATGGGCCCTGACAATATCCCAGGATGCCTCATAAATAGCATGAAACATTACCTATCAGGACCACTTGAGTCACTTTTCAACTATAGCCTCAAAACAGGCTTTGTACCATAAGAATAGAGGACTGCAACAGTTATCCCACTTCACAAGGAAGGACCATCAATCGACCCCAGAACCTAAAGACCCATTAGTCTGACTAGTCTAATATGCAAAGCTATGGAACAAAATATCATGGAAATGATCAGCAAAGACATAGGCGACCTTCAGACACTGAACCCAACCCAGTTTGGCTTTGTCAAGGGAAGGTCATGCCTACTAAACCTGGTGGTGAAAACGTCACCACTGCAATGGATGAGGGAAAACTGTGCATACCGCCTACCAGGACCTGGCTAAGGTGTTTGATACAGTACCCACTTGGGTATACTAGACAAACTCATCATACTAAGCATAAACTTCTAAATAACTCACTGGATTGCCAGCTGGCACACAGACAGGATGCAGAAAATCAGGATTGGCGATACCACCTCCACTAAGAGATTGATCACCAGCGGGGTACCTCAGGGCTCCATGCCTGGACTGCCTCTATTTGACATCTACTTCTCAGAGGTAAAGGCTAATGTCAGGAGCATTTGGCTGACCAATTGTTCAGATGACTGCAAATTGGGAGCTGCCACAGATTCCTCCCATGACACAAACATCTTACAAGAGAGTCTAGCACATGTAAATGACCAATAAGAAAGTTGTGGACTAAAACGCAATGCCAAGAAATGCATTATAGTGCCTTTGGGGGAAAATGCCACCCAAACTAACTATTCCATCCATTAGACACCCCTAAGAGTTGACCCAGCAGGCAGGGATCTGGGAACTTATGTAGACAGTAATCTGGCCTTTGACCAACATGTGGCCAAGGTAGCAAGAAAATAAGCTGGGCAACATAGAGTGATAAGTAATGACATCCAGGTTCAAGGAAGTCATAGTACCACTTTACTAGGCCCTTAGCAGACCCATCATTGAGTATAATGCCCCCTTCAACATGTACTTGACCAAACATGTGTATTACTTGGAACATCCCCAAAGGTTCCTTACCAGGAGAATCCAGGGTATAAACGCATTGTCCTATACAGATCACCTTAAAGTGCTACCTCTGTACTCTGTCTCCTACAGGTTACCGACAGGCAATCTATGCCTGGCATACAAGACATCCTTGGATCCAGCTCTGATGGACGTTTTGCATATTAGCAAAATGAACAGCATCAAACCCACTAGATCCAAGGATTTAAGTTTTGCCTGTGACACAAATAAGACATGTTGACAAGACAGCTATGTCTCTCAGAGGATCCCTATGCTCTGGAACAGGCTCCCCATCCACATGAAGCAGAGTCCATCCCTAGCGCTATTTAAACACAACTGTGACTAATAGATGGGAAATTGGAAATTCACCCCAGGTTTGGCCCACATGCCTCTGATAGACAGAGGCAAACAGTAATTCCCAAACTAACATAACCCCCCACACACATAACTTCTAGAAACGTCCTAACTAGCACATCCCCTTTGTAATAAACTCCCACAATACATTGGGACACAACTGGGTTGGGTTGCAACACTAGGCTTATAAATGCCCTGGTTGTTGTTAGCCTAGTATGTACCTATTAATATGTGGTAATACAAGCATGTATGTCCTGGATTTCATTGCATGTACTTCTAAGATTGATATTTAGCATTTAGGAGGAGAAGACTGGAATTGAGTAATGGGAGAGGAAAATAGAATTGATACATTTAATACTGTGCTGTTAGGGTGGGGTTTTGCTGTTGTGTGGAGCCAGGTTTTCAGTGACCATTTCTACTGACATTTTGTATGTGGAAATTTTATGAAGGAAAGTATGTAGTCAAATGTATTTGTGTTTAAGTTTTATTAGATTTCATATGGTAACATACTTATACTTTAAATATCTGTAAAATAAAGTCTAAGGTTTGTTGGTTCAATGTGGGTACTGTGGTGATTGTTAAACTTTGTAAATGTTGGTGTAGTGAGTGTGTTTGTAGGAATATTAATTATATTTAGTGGGGACATACGGTAGTTGGTAAAGACTGCTAATGAGTCACAGTCATTTTGTATGACATGCAAGTTAGATTTTGCTGAAGATATTAGTTTGTACTGTAAAATGTTACTAGGACAAGAATAGTTAATACATTTTGGGGACTTTTATCATAAACTAAGGGTGTTAACATTTTGCTATTTGAAACAGACATGCTGTACTTTTGTACAAATAAAACAATTTTCACAAAGAATTCAGTCCGAGGCTTTGAAGGTTACAAAACTATAACTAATAATAAATGTGCTAGATACTGTGCAATACATTTTCAGAAAGTAACGGCATTAGCTTGTCATGATACAAGACAAAATTCTGACAATTAAAATGTATTACAGACTTGTTTTTTTTTTTGACAATTTTTTCCTTAAGTAGTGATGTGACTTGAACCCAAGTAAAATGTTTTTATTACAGTAGTCATAAGACTTAAACTGGGGTAAACAGTTTACTACAAATCATCTTTTTGTCTTTTTAAACTTTAAAATACAAACTTCCTTAAAATGCACCTTTATTATGATCAACTATTTAATTTTAATAAATAAGTTGATTAGAAATGTGTGATAAACATATTGCAATACAGCTCAAGGATGATGCCACAACATGAAGAGAAGATGATCGACTGTAATGATTGGCTTAGCTTCTGGTGCCATTCCAAGGGGGTGCAATATCTGTCAGTATAGGAGGATATGGTGGACAAACCCCATTGCTTTGCCAGGGATGGTCTGTACCCATCCCCTTTGGGCTTTTGAATTTTGGAGAAAACACTGTCCTCCCCCATAATGCCTTTGTTTAGGCAATGACAAACTGACAAACCTTCCAACATAGTAAAACCAACCTAAGGAAATTTAAAGGTGTTTTGAGGCTTGAGGTTTTCCACATCCAAATTACCACAGGCAAAGTCCCAATATCCTTGCTAGCTATAGGTCCCCCTCAATGACCCAAGAAACCCACTTACTTGGAGATACCATTCAGCTCAATACCATATTCATGGGTGACTAACTACCCTACTATAAACTGGGACTTGTAAACAACCCTATACCTGCAGGCCCAGAGATTTCTGGATTTTATAAACACTAGACACCCTGGGCCAAACAGTCCACATATCCACTAGAGCAGCAAACATACTGGACCTGGTCTTCATTAACATGAGAGAACACTGAAAGAAAAGTTGTGTAAAATCTTACCATAACCATAGATGTCCTTCTCTTCACTGCTGCAATATACTTGAGGGATATCCCTGTCAGAAGGCACCCATCGGCCAGTATACAAAAGTCTTTTGCCACTACAGAGTACGTGGTGCGTCTGATGTCAGATTCAGTCAGACGTAGGCCATAAATCGAACGTGCGCACATACCATCCTCAGAACTGAATGCCCTAGGAAGAAAGCCAGACTATGGATATGAATGGTCAATATATCCAGGAAAGACAAGAGACCAGTGGGGAAGGCGAGAGGGATAGAATACTGCAGCAGTGAAGAGAAGGACATCTATGGTTATTGTAAGATTTTACACAACTTTTTACGTCCTTCTATTCACTTGTTGCAGTATACTTTACTTGTGGGAGAATACCAGAGAATACCAGAGCTCAAGAGGGAAAGGAGGAGGAAGGAGCAGAGCAACTCTCTATGAAGCCATGTAAAATGACTTTGGCAAAACTGGTTCTAACTCTGGAGATAGCATCTAGCTTGTATTGTTTGGTAAAGATATGAACAGTCGACCAGGTGGCTGCTTCCAGGATGGCACTGTTATGCAGTCCTTTGAAAAGTACCTTTGATGATGCCATAGCTCTGGTAGAATAGGTTTTCAAAGGTGCAGCAAGATCCATTCCATGGTGAGTGTAGCAAAAGGAGATAGTTTTAGAAATCCAAGAAGAGAGAGTCTACTTGGATATAGGAAATCCCGGAGCCCTGGGGTGAAAATTAATGAATTAATGAAAAGCTGTTCAGATCTTCTGAGGGTTTTTGTCTTGTCCAGGTAATATCCCAGATGTCTGTGAACATCAAGGGAGTGAAGAATCCTCTCACCGAGTTTGTGAAGAGGGGAAGAAGGTTGGTAGTTGAATAGATTGGTTAAGGCATAGCTCATTAACCACCTTGAGCATAAAGGAAGGGTTTGTTCTCAATGATACCCTGTCCTTATGAAAGATCAAGAAGTGGGGAACAGCCATCAGGGCTTGGAGTTCCAACACCCTTCTAACTGAAGTCAGGGCTACTAGCAAGACAGTGTTCCATGAGCAATATTTGAGGGAGGCAGAAGCTGCAAGTTCAAATGGGGACAATGTCAATTTTTCTAGAACAAAATTAAGGTCCCAAGAAGGAGGAATAGGTTTCCTGTGAGGCCCAATGTGCAGGATGCCTTTAAGAAATTGTTTTACATCAAACCTGGATGCCAGAGGATGGGATAAAGGCAGACAAGCAGAAATAGCTGACGTGAGCTTTAACTAATAAATAAGTCAGGCCAGCTGACAGCAGTTCACAAATATTCCAGAAACAGTGGTATTTCCACTGCCAGTGGGTCTTGGTTCTTAGAGAGACACCATAATGAAAAATCTTTTCCATTGGAAAAGTACAGTTTTGTACCTACCATAAATGTAGATGTTCGAAGATCCACATTGCTGCAGTCCTTACACTTGGGTAGTCCGCTGTCCTCGGTCGGCCCGAATATCAAAGTATAAGGCTGACGTCGGTCAAGGCGCATTTGACTGACATCAGGACGTCAGGGTACAAATGCGCATGACCGACGCCATATCCTCAGTCTTTTCTTGCCCCAGATGTCAGAAGACCCTAAAAATAAAGGTCAAAACCAAAAGACAGCAAACAACCAACCAACCACCCTTGCACTAACTATATGTACAATATATACAATATACACAATATGTACAACCCAACCCACACAACCACCTCTAACTGCAGAGGGAAGGAGGGAGGGTAAATTGGACTGCAGCAATGTGGATCTTCGAACATCTACATTTATGGTAGGTACAAAACTGTACTATGTTCTTCATCTCACATTGCTGCAGTCCTTACACTTGGGTAGAATCCCAAAGCAGAGGTAAGGGAGGATGGCTAACTACAAGGAAGCAGGAGCTGCCAAAATGCCCTGCAAAACAGCAGTGGCAAAACCAGCCCTGGATTTAGAGTAAAGTGGCAGGTGATAATGCCTAGAGAAAGTATGCACTGAACTCCAAGTAGCTGCCTCCAAAATATCCTTGGTTGCCACTCCCCTCAAAAAAGCTGTTGAAGTGGCAGTAGCCCTAGTGGAATGAGGCCTAATCCCAGCTGGAACTTCCTTGCCATGATGGGAATAACAGAAAGCAATGCAAAACCCAATCCACTTAGAAATAGTTTGTTTTGACACAGGCTTGCCCTGAGAACTCAAAGCAAAAGAAACAAACAACTGCTGAGACTGCCTGAACCCTTTAGTTCTGTCCAAATAATAACGCAACTGCCTGTGTACATCTAAAGTGTGCAAAATCTTTTCCCTTTATTTTGGGGATTTGCATAAAAAGTAGGCAAATGAATAGTTTGGTTTAAAGCCACACTAGAAACCACCTTAGGCATAAAGGAAGGATTAGTACGTAATGATACCCTATCCTTATGGAAAATCAAAAAAGGCTCAACCGCCATAAGGGCCTGCAATTCAGAAACCCTTCTTGCAGATGTAATTGCCAACAAAAAAGCAGTCTTCCATGATAAATATTTCAACTCAGAAGTAGCTGCAGGCTCAAAAGGTTGTAGAGTGAGTTTCTCCAACACAAAATTGAGATCCCAAGCAGGAGTAGGAGCTCTTCGTGGGGGTCTTATATTCTTTGCCCCTCTAAGAAATTGCTTGAACAAAGGATGAGAAAACAATGGTGGGTCACAATCATAGTGAGCGAAATTGCTGCAGCATGAACCTTAATAGAAGAGAAAGACAAACCTTTGTCCAATAACTCAGTAAGATATTGAAGAGCCACACTCAAATTAGGCTCAGAAACATCAAAATCTTTTGCTGCACTCTAAAATAAAAATCTCTTCCATTTATCTGCGTACACTTTCCTTGTACTAGGCCTTCTAGCTTCCAAAATCACATTCAAAACTTGTTGTGGAAGTTGAGACCCTCTATGGTTCAAAACAGAATATGCCAGGCTGTTAGGTGAAGAGAGTGAAGTTTGACATTCAGCAAATGGCTGTCCTCCTGTGACAACAGGTGTGGAATCGAAGGCAAAGGCCATGGAGGCTTCCGTACCAGACTTCTCAATAATGGGTACCAGTGCTGTCGAAGCCAATCTGGAGCTATTAAAATCATCCTTGGCTTGTCCTGTCTGACCTTTAGAAGTACCTTTGGGAGGAGAGGCAGAGGAGGAAAGGCATACACATGAAGATTGCTCCAATTGAAAGAAAGAGCATCCACTTTCCAAGCTGTGGGATGAAACCTTTTTGTGCAAAACTTTGGCAGCTGATGGTTTAGTGGAGAAGCGAACAGATCTATGTCTGGAGTTCCCCATGACACTGTCAATTTCTGAAATACATGAGGATCCAATTTCCACTCGTGGGGATCCATAATTCGCCTGCTCAACACATCTGCTAAGGAGTTCTGTGCTCCTGGCAGAAACCTTGCCTGAAGATTGAGCTGTAAACTGAGAGCAGTCTCCCACAAAATCATTGCTTGCCTGCATAGAGGATAAGAATGCGTTCCCCCTTGCTTGTTGATGTACCACATGACAGTTGTGTTGTCTGTTAGAATCAACACCTGCCCTGGAAGAAGTAAATCCTTGAAAGCCACCAATGCAAATTGGACTGCTAACATCTCCTTCAGGTTGATATGTAGATGTTGTAGTCTGGCAGGCCACTTGTCTTGTATCCACTTTCCATTTAGATGAGCTCCCCAAGCTTTGTCTGAGGCATCTGTCGTTAAAATCTGACTCGCCTCTGGCCGGGTCACAGAGAGTCCCTTGTTTAGGTGACATTCCTGAGCCCACCACAAAAATTCCTTTTGAATGCAAGGTATTATTTGAATGACAGTGTCCAGATCCTGGCAGTGCTGCGTCCACACATTTTTGAGATACCATTGTAGCTTCCTCATATGCAGTTTGGCATTGGGAAGCACCAGAATACAAGATGCCATGAACCCTAAGGCTTGAAGGACTGTCCTTGCAGTCAGCCCGGACTGATGAGATAGTTGATGGAAGTAAAGGGATAGACTCTTTTGTTTGTCCGGGGTTAAAAAGGCCATCTGGGATGCTGTATTCAGTCTCACACCCAGAAAGCACATGTCCTGAGAGGGTACTAGACTGGACTTTATTTCGTTCACAGAATACCCTAGGCATCTTAGCACTGCTATCACATAATCCAAATGATGAAGTAGCTCTTCCCTTCTTGAGCCAGAATCAGGCAGTCATCCAAATACGGATAGATCTGTATTCCTCTTAGCCTGAAGAAAGCTATCACTGGAGCCAGAACTTTCGTGAACACTCTGGGCGCAGTAGATAAGCCAAAGGGCAATGCAGAGAACTGATAGTGAGAAGCCCCAGCTCGAAAACGCAGATACTTCCTGCAACTTAGTCTGATAGGAACATGAAGGTAAGCCTCCTTGAGATCCAAAGTCACCATCCAATGATCCTTGCCCAGCAGAGGTAAAAGCTGCTGCAACGTCAACATTTTGAACTTGGGAATGTCCAGATAAGTGTTGAGGATAGATAAATCCAAAATTGGTCTCCACGTGTTCCCCTTCTTTGGTACTAGGAACAGGCGAGAATAAAATCCTAGGCCCACTTCTGGCATAGGGACCGGCTGTATGGCCCCTATTTGGAGCAACAGAGAAACCTGCTTGTGAGCCTCTATTCTTTGTTGAGGAGGAACATCTGGCATGCCTTTGAAAGGAGGCAAGGTATGGAAATAAAACCTGTAGCCGTGGTGTATGATATCCAGTACCCATCTGTCTTGGGTAATTAAACTCCAATTTTCTTTGAAAAGTGCCAACCTTCCTCCCAAAGGTGCTGCCAGACGAGAAGGCTCTGGCAGCTGAAAAGGTAGGTCATTGGGTCTGTTTACGAAAGGACTGACCCCTGCCCTCACCCAAAGACTGTGCAGGAGAACTCCCTGTTCTAGGCCTGAAAGAGCCCTGAGCTCTCCCCCTACCACGTCTAGATCTACCCCTAGATTGGGAATCATAAGAAGGATACGTCCACCCCTTAGCAGGCCAATTTCTACTAAACTTTGGAGGTTGGACCTGCAAAAAATCTTTAACAGTCTGCATAGACTTAGCCTTGTCCTCCATTTTCTTTAAAACTGTCTCAACAGGAGAACCAAACAACACGTCAGATTGTAAAGGAGCATCTAAAATCCTTGTTTTAACATGATCAGACAAATTCTGATCCCGTAGCCAGGCATGCCTGCGAAGAACTGACCCAGTGGCAGCCACCCTAGACGAGGCCTGTACAGCATCAAAACCACATTGCAAAGAATGCTTACCCACCTGTTCAGAAACATGCACTAAATCTTGCAACTCTTTACAATCAATACCTACTGCCAGAGCATCAACCTTAGACTTCAATTGTGAAAGGAGATAGTTCTGGTATTTCAACATGTGAAACTGGCAATTCAAAGCCCTCATAGCAAGAGTGGAAGAAGTATAAACTTTCTTTCCCCATCTATCCAAGGCCCTAGCCTCTTTGTCTGCAGGAACCGGATTCTTAACAACTGAAGCCTTAACACCTTTAGGCCCCTGACTAACAGTTTCTGGGTCTGCCCTAGGACTCTTAAAAAGATACTTATGAGCTTCAGGCACCCTGTAATACCTATCCAGCTTAACAGGAGCAGGAGGCAAAGAATCAGGATTAAGAGAAGCCTCTGTAAAAACATCTTCAACTACATCCAAAACAGGAGGTATAGTCAAAGGCCTATGCTGGGGTAAAAACAAAAATTCCCTAAGCCTTTTCCTGGAATCAGAGAAGTCCTGACCTTCCCACTTAAAATGCTCCCTCATGGAATGAAGAGTTTCTGAAAAAGAAAAATCCTCAGGAGGAGAAGCAGAAGGAGTAGAATCATCTACATCAGAATCAGAATAAGGAGAGTACTCCTGCAAGTCTTCAGCCGAAGACTCTGAAACATCTGAAGCCTGCTCAAAACCCCCCAGCTCAGGCTCCATCCTAGGTCTCTTATCAGGAGGGGGCATAGAACCCCTAATCAAAGTAATCAAATCTTCTGCCATTTTAAGCATATGCTTCTTGGGCACAGTACCTGAAGAGCTAGGGGTAACACCAACTGAAGCCAAACCTGGCCTACCCCTGGGAGAAGCCTTTGAAACAGAAGGAGAGGGCCTAGCCACCCTAGGAAGGGAGGGGAGTATAGTAACCTGAGAAGCCCCCTCTGCCTGACTTGCCTCCTGAGAGGCCACATCTTGCAATAATAAGGTCTCACCCTGGGAACACAAAGAAACCTCCGGTGGAGCCACCGGCTCCACCGACACCTCTAAAGAACCGGCGTCCGGTACAGACGGTTCTTCTAGCCTAGGTTTAACTGCCTTGTCCTTGCGCTTCTTCGAAGAAGCGGGCGTCGGAGCATCCGACGGCATTTTATAATTACACCGCTTCCCAAAGACTAACCTTGCACAATCCAATCTCCTCTTTATAGTGCGTTATTAAATCTAGCACAAGAGCGACAGCCAACAACGTCGTGCTCAGGCCCTAAGCAAGGAATACACAAAGTATGATAATCTCTATGCGGTATCTGTTTCCCACAAGAAATGCAATTATTGACTTTTTCTGACATCCGTAAATCACTGAGGCAAGAAAAACTAAAATATTCCCCAACGGGGTACTTAGCCAACTTTGAACTCGGTCTGAAACTTCGAAATCGAAAAATCTCAGAACGCCAACCGGCACTTGCAATGCTGCTTCTGCATCGGACCATGCGGCAAAAAAGACTGAGGATATGGCGTCGGTCATGCGCATTTGTACCCTGACGTCCTGATGTCAGTCAAATGCGCCTTGACCGACGTCAGCCTTATACTTTGATATTCGGGCCGTCCGAGGACAGCGGACTACCCAAGTGTAAGGACTGCAGCAATGTGAGATGAAGAACATCGTACGACTTTCTAGTGCTGTTTTTTTCTAGCCTCCTGAAAAACCCTGAGAACATCTTCAGAGAAAACGTGTCTGAAGGGAATTAGACTCCTATCACCCACAGTGTCAGCTGTAGTGTTGACAGATGTGGATATACAAGGGATCCTCTGTTCTGTGTGAAAAGGTCCACTCTGCTGGGTAACTTGTGGTGGTGGTCCACAGCTACCAATGCTGTCTTGGCCAAAAGGGATTCACCAGCACGATTTTGGTTGACCTTGCCTGATTTTGAGCAGGACTTTTGATAGGAGAGGAAGGGGAGGGAATGCGTACAGGAACACCCCCTTCCATGAGAAGAGGGCATCCACTTTCCAAGCCAGAGAACTTGGGACTCTGGCTCAGAATTTTGGAAACTGTCTATTAATGAAGGAGGCAAATAAGTCTGTGTGTGGAATACCCCACTGTTGGACTATGTCCAGGAACATATCCCTGTGAAACATCCATTCGTGGGAGTGAGTCCAGGACTTGCACAGAGAGTCTGCTGCAAGGTTCCTGTTGGAAGGAATGCACATAGCCTCTATTATGTTGTGTTGAGCCACGAATGCTCACACTAGGAGAGCCAGTCTGGACAGGAGGTAGGATCTGGTCCCCCTTGCTTGTTCATATGCCAGAGTATAATCATGTCGTTGGTGAATAGTTTTAGTGCACCTGGGTGAAGGAGGGAATAGAAGGTTTGTAAGGCTAGGAGCAATGCTCGCATCTCCCTTACACTGGTGTGTTCTCTTTTCTGTGAGAGAGACCACCTTCCCTGGACTGTAAATTTTCCCAGGGCTGCCTCCCAGCCAAGGTCTGATGCATATGTGTAAAGTTCTTCGACTCAGTCTAGGGAATGTAGAGGCAGTCGTGGGTTTAGTTGTACCTGCTGGATCCAACAGAGAAGTTCCCTCTTCAGGCATGGGATGAGAGGAATAAGGTATTATAGTGAATGACAGTGATGAGTCCAGACAGATCTGGGGAATCACTGGAATTTCCTCATGTGTAGCCTTGCCAGAGGTACCATGGGTATGGTTGAGGCCATAAAACCTAGCACCCTGAGGAATTTCCTGGCTGTGATGTTGCTTAATGGGAGGAGAGATCGAAAGAAGACCTTAAGGTCCTCTGCCTTTTTGGGGTGGTAGAGACACTTTCATTATGTCGGTTTGGATCTGTGTGATCTTGGGAATGGGGTGAGGATTGATTTTCTGAAGTCTACTGTTAACCCCAGATTTCCCAGGAGGGTAACGATGGTCTGTAGGTTCTGTTGAAGAACCTGAGCATTTGGGGATGTAAGAGCAGGTTGTCCAGGTATGGGAAAATCTGGATGCCCATGTGCCTGCAGTAAGCAATCACTGGAGCCAAACATTTTGTGAAAACCCTTGGCGCTGTAGAGAAGGACCAAAGGGCAATGCAGAGAATTGAAAATGCCAAGAACCCACAGGAAAATGCAAAAATTACTTGTATCTGGGGGTGAAAGGGGATGTGGAGATAGGCATCTTTTATGTCTAGAGAGGCCATAAATCCCTGTGGGAGAAGCAGAGGAATAAGGATTTACAGAGTTAGCATTCTGAAGGATGGAATCTTTAAGAAGGTGTTGACATGACATAAGTCTAGGATTGGTTTCCAGGGGCCATCCTTTCTGGACACTATGAAATTCCTGAATAAAATCCTTTTCCTGTGGAAGTACAGGGGACTCATTGAATGGAGCCCTGTTGCCAGAAATCCGAGAAGAGGTCTGGGAAGAGATGAAGTTGCTCTCTGGATGATTGTGGAATGCAGAGAAAGGTAGGAGTGGATTGCCAAACCATAAAGTATCATTTATTGATTATGGAAAGGACCCAGTTGTCTTGGGTAATGGTTTGCCAAGTCTTGATAGCATTTGAGAGGCAGAGAGAGAAAGGGGAAGGGTAGGGGGGACATTTGCAAGGTAGTCACATACTCCCTGCTCTGTTCAGAAATGGCTGCTTTTGTTAGGGTGGTGCATGAAGAGCCTTAGCCCTCTGTGTTCTCTTACCTCCCCTAGAAGCTTTGCTTTGTTGGTGCCGAGAACAGCTGTGAACAAAAACAGGCTTGGAAGGAAAAATTCCTATGGAACCCTGGCAAAGAGAGCACTAAAAGGTGCTTTAACTCTGAGTTCCTTAGACTTTTCTTGTAGGGTTTTGAAAAGGGCAGCTGCAGCTGGCACAAACAAGACTGCACTGGCCAGAGGGGCATCCATTAATTTGAAAAGGTCCTGCAGTGGCTGAAGTCTAAGCCGTGAGAATCTTCTGAGTACTGACACAGTAGCAGCTGCCCTAGCGCAGGCCTCAGCAGCATCATAGCTGCATTTTTATGGAGTGTCTTTGCACTTGGGAAGAAGCTCCTAAAAGATTCAGGTCTAAGTGCTTTCCCTCAGAATCTGGGAGGTCTGAGACAGCAGAAGTTGCTTGAGACACAAGTTCTAGGGAGTATTTAGTCATGTGTGTCAGGTAGTTGATGGCTCTGAAAGCCAAAGTGGCTGAAGTATATGCCTTTTCCCTCTAGCCTTTCCAGGGTTCTACTCTCCTTGTCCGATGGGAATACGGAGGTAGAAGTGGGTATTATAGAAGGCTTGTCACTAGCAGCAGAGATGACTGCTGGGTCTGCACCCAGGCACCTGAAAAGAAATTGGCAATCTTCAGGGACTTTGCAGAAAGAGTCTGGCTTTTTGGGAGCTGCAGCCTTAGAGTCTGGGTTTTGGGATGCATGGTGGAAAGCATCCAAAATGGCTGGATGTACTGCAAGCACTGCAGAAGAGCTGGGAAGCTCCACTTGTAAGAGTTGGTAATACCTTTTCTGGACATCTGAGATTTGGAAAGAATCCCACTTAAAATGTTCACGCATTTTCAGGATGGTCTCCCCAAAGGATATTTCCTCCATGGGAAGAGTCTGCCCCTGCTGACTCCTCCTCAGGAGAGATGTACTCCTGAGGGGAGGGGATCTGAGTAGAGTAGTCTAAAGATTTGTCTTCATCAGAAGAGATTCATCTGAACAGTCTGGGTACCTAGCCCTTTTCTGGGAAGGCTGAGAGGCTGGGGTGGGGGGCAGGCTGAGAGGTAGGCTGCTTAAGAGCAATGAAGACTTAAAAAAAAGATTCAGAGAGAGGACCTGCCAATCAGCAGGAGCCACTTGTGCAATGGAGACATGCTTTGTCTTTTGTTTTTTTCTTTCATAATGTCAGGTGTCCAGATGAATTCCTTAGTTTGAAGGTTTCAGGCTGGAGAAGACCAGTAGCAGACGTCTGTGGTAAATCCCTGGGTTCCACAATGCATTTTATTTATTTATTGACATTTGTTGACGGGGAAAGTCCACTGGGTCAGAGACCCATTTTCAGTGGAGGCCCGGGGAATAAGCCCCACATAATAGTTCAAGCTTAAAAAAAAATCTACATATAGTTTAAAAAAAAACAGAGACACTTTGCACAGTAAGAAGTTAAACAGTGACTAAATTAATGCCTAGCAGATTAACAGAGATCAATTCAAAAAGGTCAAAATATATGGTGTACAGTCAAGTACAATATGAGGATTGACAGTCTGATTTACATATGATTTCAAAGAGGTAGGAAAAGAAGACGTAGACAGACAATAAGCATATGTGTTGACACAAAGACAAGTAGATTGTGGATATTAAGACACAGGGACTTGCAGTATAGTGACAGAAATAGCAGTATTGAGTGTGAACATGTGCTAATTAGTTTGCACTAGCAAAGTACAGTTGTGTACACCTACCGATCTTCACTGTTGCAGTCATGACTGTAGGGTTCTCCCCTGCCGGCAGGCAGTCCTCGGTCGGCCAGAATCCCAAAGTCTGGGTCTGACGTCGGCTGTTCAACCATGCTCCCTGACGTCAGAGCGCCAGGAGTACAAAACTGACAGCCGACGCCATGTTCTCCAGTTTTTCTTGCCCCAGATGTCAGGAGTCCCAAAATGAGAAAGGTCCCATATCCTTTGCAAATACACCTCAGAAGAATGGTGAAAAAAGGAACCACACAAAAGTAAAAATAAGAGGGGACAGGAGGGAGGGAAACCCAGACTGCAACAGTGAAGACACTCGAACATCTACATTTATGGTAGGTGTACACAACTGTACTATGTTCATCGGTTTCACTGTTGCAGTCATGACTGTAGGGTAGAATCCCAAAGCAGAATGAAAGGGAGGTGGTCATAAAGCAGAAGGGCGGCTAAAAGGCCCTGCAAGACTGCAGAAGCAAAGCCTGCCCTAGACTTAGAGTAGAGAGGTAGATTGTAGTGCTTTGAAAAAGTATGCACTGAACTCCAAGTTGCAGCTTCCAAAATGTCTTTGGTAGGAACTCCCCTGAGGAAGGCAGCAGAAGTGGCAGCAGCTCTGGTGGAATGAGTCCTTATACTCCCTGGGATTTGCTTTCCATGGTGTGAATAACAAAATCTGATTCCATGAGCAATCCATTTAGAAATGGTCTGTTTTGAAATGGCTTTACCTTGGGAACTTGAAGCATAAGAAAAACAATTGCTCTGATTTTCTGATGTCCTTGGTTCTGCCCAGGTAAAAATGTAGTTGTCTGTGTACATCCAAAGAATGTAAGATCCTTTTCCCCTTTATTTTGAGGAGTGGGGAAAAAAGTTGGCAAGTGGATAGTTTGATTTAAAGCCACTTTGGAAACCACCTTAGGCATGAATGTAGGATTAGTTCTCAAAGACACCCTGTCTTGATGAAAAATAATATAAGGTTCCACAGCCATAAGAGCTTGCAACTCTGAAACTCTCCTGGCAGAGGTCAGGGCTAACAGGATGGCTGTTTTCCAAGATAAAAACTTGATGTCAGAAGAGGCAGCAGGCTCAAAAGGAGGTAAGGTGAGCTTTTCCAAAACATAGTTGAGATCCCAATCAGGAATGGGCGGAGATCTAGAAGGTCTTAAGTTCTTAGCTCCTCTCAGAAACTGTCTCATGAGCTGGTGGGAAAAGATTGGAGGGTCCGTATTATAATGAGCGGAAATAGCAGAGGCATGTATCTTAATAGAAGAGAAAGAGAGACCTTTATGTAAGAGATCTGTCAGGTAAAGTAAAATCAAAGGAATGTTAGGAAGAAGAGGATCATACTCCTGAGCCTGCTTCTAGGAACAAAATCTTTTCCATTTTCCTGCATAAGATTTTCTAGTGCTAGGACGTCTGGCTTCTAAAATGACATCCATAACCTGCTTGGGTAAGAGAGAAGGAATCAAAGGCCCTGGATTAACCAGGCCGCCAGGCTGAGAGTGCTGACATGGGAGTGTAGAACCTGACCCTGATGTTGAGACAGAAGGGTCGGAATCTGTGGTAAGACCCAAGGGGGCTCCAGACATAGGTTTTTCAGAGTAGGGAACCAAACCTGTCGAGACCAATTTGGGGCCAACAAGATTATCATCTTGGGCTTGTCCTGTTTGATCTTTAATAATACCCGTGGAAGAAGAGGAAGAGGCGGAAAGGCATATCCCGAGAGGTTTCTCCAACTGAATGATAATGCATCCACTTTCCAAGCTTGTTCGTGGAAAGTCCTGGTGCAAAAATTCTGTAGTTGATGATTGAGATGGGATGCAAAGAGGTCTATGTGAGGACATCCCCAGACTGCTGTTATCATCCTGAATATTTCGGTGTCCAGCATCCATTCGTGTGGATCCGAAAGGTTTCTGCTCAGACTGTCTGCCAGGAAGTTTTGCTTCCCTGGTAGAAGCAGAGCTTGAAGGTCCAGATTGCAAGCTAGAGCTGTGTTCCATAGATCCATGGCTAGTCTGCAAAGGGGGTAGGAATGACATCCCCCTTGCTTGTTTATGTACCACATAACTGTGGTGTTGTCTGTCCGTATCAGTAGTTGTCCTGGTTGTAGAAGATTCCTGCAGGCCATTAGAGCTTTCTGAACGGCTAACATTTCCTTTAAATTGATATGCAGGTGCTTCTGATCCTTTGTCCAAAGGCCCTGCAGACAGTTGCCCTGAAAATGGGCTCCCCAAGCATAATCTGAGGCGTCCATGGTTAGAATCTGAGTGGCAGGAGGCAGACAGAAGGGATTCCCTTTGTTTAGAGTACATGCCTTGGACAACCAAAGGAATTCCTTTTGAAGACAAGGCAGGACGGAGATCAGTATGTCTAAACTGTGGCAATGCTGAGACCATACACTTTTTAGGTACCACTGTATTTTCCTCATGTGTAGTCTTGCATATGGTATGAGAAGGATGCAGGAGGCCATGTAACCCAAAGCCTGCAGGAATCTCCTTGCAGATAGCTGAGTTAAAGTTGCCAAGGTTTTGAAAGTTGAAGATAGCAGAAACTGTTTTTCGTATGTCAGAAATGCCATCTGGGTTGTTGTGTTTAAAGAAGCGCCCAGAAAAATGATCTGTTGTGAGGGTGTCAAATTTGACTTTTTTATGTTTACAGTGAATCCCAGGAACTTGAGGAGATCCTGAACAAACCGTAGATGCTGGAGTAAGACCTCCTTGCTGTCTGCCTGAATAAGACAGTCGTCCAGATAAGGGTAAATTTGAATTCCCTTGAGTCTGCAGTAAGCTACTACTGGAGCCAGGCATTTGGTGAAGACCCTGGGCACAGTAGACAATCCAAAGGGCAGCGCAGAGAATTGAAAGTGCCTCGATCCGGCCTTGAACCTGAGGTATTTTCTGTGTAAATATGCCTCCTTTAAATCCAAAGTTACCATCCATGCATTTTTGGACAGCATTGGAAGTAGCTGCTGTAGAGTAAGCATCTTGAATTTTGGAATCTCTAGAAAGGTGTTCAAGACTGACAGATCCAGAATGGGTCTCCATGAGTTTTGCTTCCTGGGGACTAAAGAGCCTTGAGTAAAAACCTTGTCCCATCTCTGAAAGTGGAACTAGTTCTATGGCTTTCAGAGCCAAAAGAGCTTCCACCTGGTTTAAGGCCTCTGTCCATTGATGTTTTGGAAGGTCTGGCCATCCGCTTGGCCTTGGCAGGGTATGAAAATGGAATTTGTAACCTCTTGAAACCACATCCAGAACCCACTTGTCTTGGGTTATATGAGTCCAATTTCGATGAAAAAGAGAAAGTTTTCCTCCGAGAGGGGCTTCCAGGCAAGAAGTTCCTGCAGCCCAACAGAGGGAGTCATTGAGTCTGTTTCCTATGAGTTTGTGACCTGTCCTCTCCTCCCCTAGGGGTGGAAGCAGTCCACTGTCTTGGTCTACAAGAAGCTTGTGTTTGAGGCCTTCCTCGGGAGCGTCTATATCTACCCCTCTGAGGCCTGTCTGAATTGGGAAAGGACCAATTTTTTGTAGGCCAATTCCTGCTAAATCTGGGTGGCTGTACTTGTAAGAAATCTTTAGCTGTTTGCATGGATTTCACCTTGTCCTTCATCTTTTTAATCACCTCTTCAGCTTTTGATCCAAACAAAACATTATGCTGAACAGGAGCATCCAATAATTTAGCTTTTACTTGTTCTGGCAAATTTTGTTCCTTTAACCATGCATGCCTTCTAATAACTGTGCCAGAGGCAGCAGCCCTACAAGAAGCCTCCAAGGCATCAAATCCACAGTGTAAACCATGCTTCCAAACTTGTTCAGTGGCATGCAGTAAGTCATGTAATTCCTTATCATCTGCACAGGCAGAAATGGAAGTAAGCTTTTGTTTTAAAACAGACAAGAGAAATTGCTGGTACTTCAGCATATGAAACTGACAGTTTAAAGCCCTAATAGATAAAGTAGCAGAAGTGTACACTTTTTTGCCCCATCTTTCTAAAGATCTAGAATCCTTCTCAGTGGGAATGAGGTTTTTAGCAGAAGCGGCCTTAACTCCCTTAGGACCCTGAGAAATGGTTTCAGGGTCAGCAGTAGGGTTCTTGTATAAAAAGTGGTGGGAATCAGGAACCCTGTAATATCTATCAGGCTTAACAGGAGCAGGAGGAAAAGAGTCAGGGGTTAAGTTAGCCTCCGAAAAAGCATCATCCACAATATCTAAAACCGGAGGAATAGCCAGGGGTCTATGTTGGGGAAGAAGAAAATCCCTTAGTCTTTTCTTAGATTCCGAATACTCCTGTCCTTCCCAGTGGGAATGTTCCCTCATTTCATGCAAAGTTTCCCCAAAAGAGAAATCCTCAGGGGGAGAAGCTGAAGGAATGGATTCCTCAGCATCAGAATCCTCATAAAGAGGGAAAGAATATTCCTGGTCAGAAGAAGAAACTGAAGAAACAGAAGCCTGATCAGAGGAATCATAATAAACTTCCTGCCTTGACCTTTTATCTGGAGGGGGATGTGAACCCCTAATCATAGTAAGTAAATCCTCTGCCATCTTAAGTAACTGTTTCTGTGACTTGGGAGCCGGTTCAGAAGAGGCCTGTGTTGCAGTCTTTGATTTGGAAGGAGTCTTTGCCTTTGTCTTTGGCTTTATTAGAAGCTGAGTAGGCCAGAAAACCCCTTCGGAAGCCGGTACCCGCACAGCGGCTCCAGACCCATCCGAAGGAGCATTGTCCGAAGGTCCTGCAATAGAAATATTCAAAGGTCTAGTTGGCTCCTCGTGGGAGTCCGTTTCGGCCATTGGTTCCGAAATGGCCGACAGGGGCTGCAAAAGCGTCTCACTGACGACGGCCGAACCTGAAGCTGGCTCCGCTTGTGCGATATCGTCAGATTTGGACCTCGGAGGCCTGTCTTTGTCCTTGCGTCGTT
Organism: Protopterus annectens; assembly: GCF_019279795.1. Lineage (NCBI taxonomy): Eukaryota > Metazoa > Chordata > Ceratodontiformes > Protopteridae > Protopterus > Protopterus annectens. The sequence continues at coordinate 422,615,805 of NC_056751.1, forward strand.
TGTGAACTCCGGTAGCCGGAACCGTATCAGACGACATTTTGTAGTTAAAACGCCAACCGAAGTAATGAAATGCAAAATCGTACCTTCGTTTAATTGTACATTGATTGAATCTAGCACAAAACCGACAACTAGCTACGTCGTGGTCAGGGCCTAAGCAGGGAATACAGTAAGAATGGAAATCCTTATGAGGTATTTGCTTCCCACAAGAAATACAATTATTAACTTTTTCTGACATCGGACTGGAACAAGAAAAAGCTTCCCCAACGGGGTACTTAGCTTTGAGTGGAGAAGAAAGTCTTCGGACTGACATTTTTCAGAATAAATTCTCAGGAGTCAGCCGACCGGCACTTGCGAACTGCTATCACCGCACGGCAAGAAAGACTAGAGAACATGGCGTCAGCTGTCAGCTTTGTACTCCTGGCGCTCTGACGTCATGGAGCATGGTTGAACAGCCGACGCCGGACCAAGACTTTGGGATTCTGGCCGACCGAGGACTGCCTGCCGGCAGGGGAGAACCCTACAGTCATGACTGCAACAGTGAAACACGATGAACATCTGAAAGGAAGTAGTGATGGAGTTTGGGACAGTGGATTTACATGAAATTATGGTGGCTTTGGATTACTTAAACTGGTACAGATGCTATTGTTAAGGTAATACGACTTTAGTTTAGCTTTGAAGGTATTTATGTTTTCTAGCGGAGTAATGAAGGAAGGTAGATTGTTCCAGAGCTTAGTAATCTTATAAGAATATAGGCTCTGACCAGCTCACTTTTTGGGTGTGGACATACTTAAAAGCTGCTTGTCTGTGGAGCCTAGGTTGCAGGTTGGGATATAAATTTGTAGGATAAGATGGAGTGATGGGCAGTTATTAGGTTTGTAAATGAGTTTATGGGCATGAATAAGTTGTGTATAGTGTAGGTAGTGAGGGAATTCAAGCCAGTTTAATTCAGAGATGGCTTGACAATAATGTGATTGGCTAGTCATTCCCGAGGCAAACTTTGCTATTTTGTAGTAGTAAGATTCTAGTTTATTGCGCAGTGATGTATGAAGATATGTGAAGATGGACCTTCCGTAGAGGAGAGAAGGAATAAGTAGAGTGTCGGCAAGCTTTATTTTGGTAGGTTTGTCTAAGTATAGTTTGTGACAGCAGAGTTTACCTACTTTAACGCATTTTTTTTTTATTGTATTCAAAATATGGTGTTGAAAGGTGAGTTTTTCAGCAGTTATTATTCCTAGAAGTTTTGCTGTTTTGACTTGTTTAATTAGTGTGTTGTTTTGAAAGAGAATTTTGAAGTCAGAGCATAGCGCTTTTGATGAAAATAACAAGGACTTAGATTTTTTTGGGGTTGCAATAATAATTGGGCATTAGTTAGCCATGCTTCTATGGATGTGAAAGTGGACTATGTAATCTTTTGTAGGTCGGATAAATTACTGGAGGTGGAGATTATGGTGGAGTCATCTGCATACTGGACAAGGGTACTTTGTTGGGATGCTTTGTAGAGATCGTTTATGAATACATTAAAGAGAAGTGGTCCTAAAATTGAACCTTGGGGAACTCCTGTATTGTTTTCAAGGTAGTCTGAGAGTTTATTTTGCCATTTGACAGCTTGTTTCCTTGTTTGTAGGTAGCTAGAAAACCAAGTTAATGTATTTGAGGAGCAGCCTATGTTTTCTAGTTTTTGCAATAATTTGGTGTGTGATACTGTATCAAAAGCCTTGGATAGATTCAATAGGATCACAGAGGTAAAAAGGCCTGCAACCAGGGCTTTAAAAACAGTATCTGTGAATGATAGTAAGGCTGTAGTGGTGCTGTCTGCTGGGCGAAATCCATGTTTGGTGTCGGCAGGTAGGTTGTAGTTTAAGAGATACTTTAGAAATTGGCCATGTATACATTTCTCTAGGATTTTAGATAATGGAGCCAGACCAGAAATAGGTCGGTAGTTCGAGGGATCAAAAGTGTTCCCACCTTTGTGTAGTGGGGTGATAATTCATTTTTCATAATTGGGGGACATACGACTCTGATGGAGCAATTTATAAGCATACTAACAGGATAGGCAACTGCGGTGGCTCTGAGGTGAAGAAATTCTGGAGGCAGATTATCTGTGGAGAGGGACCAGGGTCTTAGTTTTTTTAGGAGTTTAAATACTAGTGAGGTTTGCACTGGTTGTATAGAAAATGATGGAGTAGAAGGAGCACTGTTGAGTCTATCTATTGGATTGCAGGGGAAAGAGCTGATGTTTTCTTGGGTGGGGTTTATAGGAGCTTGGGAGTTACTGTAGTTAGGGTTAACTGTTGAAGAGGAGTGTCTGAGTAGATTTTGAATGGTATTGATAAAGTATGACTTGAACATTTGGGGAATTTGTTGTGAATCATTATCTCGTGAAGGATATGGATTTTGCAAGGTTCCAGGATTAATTCGGGTTAAGACAAATTTCCAGAACTTTTTTGGATTGTTGCTTTAGTTGGATAACTGTACTGAGAAATAGTTTTTCTCATCATTTATACCTTTTTTTTTTGTTTTGTTACGGTGTTGCTTGTAGTGAAGTTTAT